>NC_091234.1:882046-1022722 GCF_040958095.1 Procambarus clarkii | reverse complement strand
TGATAAAAATCAATGTGTTTTTTCATTAGAATTAACTAAAATGTTCCTGATTTTCCGTTTATATTACCGATGGAAGATGTACACGTAAAATCGCTCTATTCCGGCTGAAACGTCGATATATGCAATAAAAACCGAACTTTCCCTTTTCAATATCTTACTCAGTATTTTAACGAGAAACAAATAGATGATTGAAAATGAAGTATTTAAGGTTATTATCTAATCAATTATGTGTTTGTATCATTTTTATCGTATATATAATGAATTATCAACAATAAACTGGAAATTCACAAAAACGTGTAAAAACAGCAAAATATTGCCTAATTCGATGATATTTTGTTTAACTCACATAAAGGAAAAGGGGATGATAAACGTCAAAATATTGCTAAATTCGATGATGTTTAGTACGAAACAAAAATGCAAGAAAACTTGCTTAAAATGCAATATTATGCGAAAATCTGAGATATGAAGGCCAAATCACATATCGCGATACTACATGAAATAGTATCGAAATATTGGTAAAAATGAATATATTTACGTAATGTCAAACTACATGAAAACGTGAAAAAATCACTATTTTTCCAAATTTGTGGATTTTAGCTTCGAATCATAGAACGAGGCTTCGTATTATTTAGATCCAACAAAAGACATATGCCAATGTTGTTTCCAATATAAATGATAAAAATCAATGTGTTTTCATTAGAATTAACTAAAATGTTCCTGATTTTCCGTTTATATTACCGATGGAAGATGTACACGTAAAATCGCTCTATTCCGGCTGAAACGTCGATATATGCAATAAAAACCGAACTTCTCCCCTTTTCAATATCTTACTCAGTATTTTAACGAGAAACAAATAGATGATTGAAAATGAAGTATTTAAAGTTATTATCTAATCAATTATGTGTTTGTATCATTTTTATCGTATATTTAATGAATTAATAACAATAAACTGGAAATTTACAAAACTTGGAAAAACTGCAAAATATTGCCTAATTCGATGATATTTTGTTTATACATAAAGGAAAAAGAGATGATAAACGTCAAAATATTACTAAATTCATGATTTTTAGTACGAAACAAAATGCAAGAAAACTTGCTTAAAATGCAATATTATGCGATATTCTGAGATTTGAAGGCCAGTTCACATATCGTGATACTACATGAAATAGTATCGAAATATTGGTAAAAATGAATATACGTAATATAAAACTACATGAAAAACGTGAAAAAGTCACTATTATACCAAATTTGAGGATTTTAACTTCGAATCATAGAGCGAGGTTTCATATTATTTAGATCCAACAAAAGACATATGACAATGTGGTTTCCAATACAAATGATAAAAATCAATGTGTTTTCATTAGAATTAACTAAAATGTTCCTGATTTTCCGTTTATATTACCGATGGAAGATGTTCACGTAAAATCGCTCTATTCCGGCTGAAACGTCGATATATGCAATAAAACCGAACTTCTCCCCTTTTCAATATCTTACTCAGTATTTTAACGAGAAACAAATAGATGATTGAAAATGAAGTATTTAAGGTTATTATCTAATCAATTATGTGTTTATCATTTTTATCGTATATTTAATGAATTAATAACAATAAACTGGAAATTTACAAAACGTGGAAAAACTGCAAAATATTGCCTAATTCGATGATATTTTGTTTATATCACATAAAGGAAAAAAGAGATGATAAACGTCAAAATATTACTAAGTTCGATGATTTTTAGTACGAAACAAAATGCAAGAAAACTTGCTTAAAATGCAATATTATGCGATATTCTGAGATTTGAAGCCCAATTCACATATCGTGATACTACATGAAATAGTATCAAAATATTGGTAAAAATGAATATATTTACGTAATATAAAACTACATGAAAAACGTGAAAAAGTCACTATTATACCAAATTTGAGGATTTTAACTTCGAATCATAAAGCGAGGTTTCGTATTATTTAGATCCAACAAAAGACATATGACAATGTTGTTTCCAATCCAAATGATAAAAATCAATTTGTTTTCATTAGAATTATCTAAAATGTTCCTGATTTTCCGTTTATATTACCGATGGAAGATGTACACGTAAAACCGCTCTATTCCGGCTGAAACGTCGATATATGCAATAAAAACAGAACTTCTGCCCTTTTCAATATCTTACTCAGTTTTACTTAATATTTTATTTCTTACTTAATGTTTCTCAACGAGAAACAAATAGATGATTAAAAATGAAGTATTTATGGCTATTATCTAATCAATTATGTGTTTGTATCATTTTTACCGTATATAAATGAATTATCAACAATAAACTGGAAATTCACAAAAACGTGTAAAAACAGCAAAATATTGCCTAATTCGATGATATTTTGTTTAACTCACATAAAGGAAAAGGGGATGATAAACGTCAGAATATTGCTAAATTCGATGATGTTTAGTACGAAACAAAAATGCAAGAAAACTTGCTTAAAATGCAATATTATGCGAAAATCTGAGATATGAAGGCCAAATCACATATCGCGATACTACATGAAATAGTATCGAAATATTGGTAAAAATGAATATATTTACGTAATGTCAAACTACATGAAAACGTGAAAAAATCACTATTTTCCAAATTTGTGGATTTTAGCTTCGAATCATAGAACGAGGCTTCGTATTATTTAGATCCAACAAAAGACATATGCCAATGTTGTTTCCAATAAATGATAAAAATCAATGTGTTTTCATTAGAATTAACTAAAATGTTCCTGATTTTCCGTTTATATTACCGATGGAAGATGTACACGTAAAATCGCTCTATTCCGGCTGAAACGTCGATATATGCAATAAAAACCGAACTTCTCCCCTTTCCAATATCTTACTCAGTATTTTAACGAGAAACAAATAGATGATTGAAAATGAAGTATTTAAAGTTATTATTTAATCAATTATGTGTTTGTATCATTTTTATCGTATATTTAATGAATTAATAACAATAAACTGGAAATTTACAAAACGTGGAAAAACTGCAAAATATTGCCTAATTCGATGATATTTTGCTTATATCACATAAAGGAAAAAGGAGATGATAAACGTCAAAATATTACTAAATTCGATGATTTTTAGTACGAAACAAAATGCAAGAAAACTTGCTTAAAATGCAATATTATGCGATATTCTGAGATTTGAAGGCCAGTTCACATATCGTGATACTACATGAAATAGTATCGAAATATTGGTAAAAATCAATATATGTACGTAATATAAAACTACATGAAAAACGTAAAAAAGTCACTATTATACCAAATTTGAGGATTTTAACTTCGAATCATAAGCGAGGTTTCATTATTTAGATCCAACAAAAGACATATGACAATGTGGTTTCCAATACAAATGATAAAAATCAATGTGTTTTCATTAGAATTAACTAAAATGTTCCTGATTTTCCGTTTATATTACTGATGGAAGATGTACACGTAAAATCGCTCTATTCCGGCTGAAACGTCGATATATGCAATAAAAACCGAACTTCTCCCCTTTTCAATATCTTACTCAGTATTTTAACGAGAAACAAATAGATGATTGAAAATGAAGTATTTAAGGTTATTATCTAATCAATTATGTGTTTGTATCATTTTTATCGTATATTTAATGAATTAATAACAATAAACTGGAAATTTACAAAACGTGGAAAAACTGCAAAATATTGCCTAATTCGATGAAATTTTGTTTATATCACATAAAGGAAAAAAGAGATGATAAACGTCAAAATATTACTAAGTTCGATGATTTTTAGTACGAAACAAAATGCAAGAAAACTTGCGTTAAAATGCAATATTATGCGATATTCTGAGATTTGAAGCCCAATTCACATATCGTGATACTACATGAAATAGTATCAAAATATTGGTAAAAATGAATATATTTACGTAATATAAAACTACATGAAAAACGTGAAAAAGTCACTATTATACCAAATTTGAGGATTTTAACTTCGAATCATAAAGCGAGGTTTCGTATTATTTAGATCCAACAAAAGACATATGACAATGTTGTTTCCAATCCAAATGATAAAAATCAATTTGTTTTCATTAGAATTATCTAAAATGTTCCTGATTTTCCGTTTATATTACCGATGGAAGATGTACACGTAAAACCGCTCTATTCCGGCTGAAACGTCGATATATGCAATAAAAACAGAACTTCTGCCCTTTTCAATATCTTACTCAGTTTTACTTAATATTTTATTTCTTACTTAATGTTTCTCAACGAGAAACAAATAGATGATTAAAAATGAAGTATTTATGGCTATTATCTAATCAATTATGTGTTTGTATCATTTTTATCGTATATATAATGAATTATCAACAATAAACTGGAAATTCACAAAAACGTGTAAAAACAGCAAAATATTGCCTAATTCGATGATATTTTGTTTAACTCACATAAAGGAAAAGGGGATGATAAACGTCAGAATATTGCTAAATTCGATGATGTTTAGTACGAAACAAAAATGCAAGAAAACTTGCTTAAAATGCAATATTATTCGAAAATCTGAGATATGAAGGCCAAATCACATATCGTGATACTACCTGAAATAGTATCGAAATATTTTAAAAACGAATATATTTACGTAATATCAAACTACATGAAAACGTGAAAAAATCACTATTATTCCAAATTTGTGGATTTTAACTTCGAATCATAGAGCGAGGTTTCGTATTATTTAGATCCAACAAAAGACATATGACAATGTGGTTTCCAATACAAATGATAAAAATCAATTTGTTTTCTTTAGAATTTACTAAAATGTTCCTGATTTTCCGTTTATATTACCGATGGAAGATGTACACGTAAAACCGCTCTCTTCCGGCTGAAACGTCGATATATGCAATAAAAACCGAACTTCTCCCCTTTTCAATATCTTACTCAGTATTTTAACGAGAAACAAATAGATGATTGAAAATGAAGTATTTAAGGTTACTATCTAATCAATTATGTGTTTGTATCATTTTTATCGTATATTATATGAAGTATTACAATTAAACTGAAAATTCGCAAAAACGTGCAAAAACGGCAAAATATTGCCTAATTCGATGATATTTTGTTTAAATCACATAAAGGAAAAAGGGATGATAAACGTCAAAATATTGCTAAATTCGATGATGTTTAGTACGAAACAAAAATGCAAGAAAACTTGCTTAAAATGCAATATTATGCGGAAATCTGAGATATGAAGGCCAAATCACATATCGTGATACTACATGAAATAGTATCGAAATATTGGTAAAAATGAATATATTTACGTAATATCAAACTACATGAAAACGTGAAAAAATCACTATTATTCCAAATTTGTGGATTTTAACTTCGAATCATAGAGCGAGGTTTCGTATTATTTAGATCCAAGAAAAGACATATGACAATGTTGTTTCCAATAAATGATAAAAATCAATGTGTTTTCATTGAATTAACTAAAATGTTCCTGATTTTCCGTTTATATTACCGATGGAAGATGTACACGTAAAATCGCTCTATTCCGGCTGAAACGTCGATATATGCAATAAAAACCGAACTTCTCCCCTTTTCAATATCTTACTCAGTATTTTAACGAGAAACAAATAGATGATTGAAAATGAAGTATTTAAGGTTATTATCTAATCAATTATGTGTTTGTATCATTTTTATCGTATATTTAATGAATTAATAACAATAAACTGGAAATTTACAAAACGTGGAAAAACTGCAAAATATTGCCTAATTCGATGATATTTTGTTTATATCACATAAAGGAAAAAAGAGATGATAAACGTCAAAATATTACTAAGTTCGATGATTTTTAGTACGAAACAAAATGCAAGAAAACTTGCTTAAAATGCAATATTATGCGATATTCTGAGATTTGAAGCCCAATTCACATATCGTGATACTACATGAAATAGTATCAAAATATTGGTAAAAATGAATATATTTACGTAATATAAAACTACATGAAAAACGTGAAAAAGTCACTATTATACCAAATTTGAGGATTTTAACTTCGAATCATAAAGCGAGGTTTCGTATTATTTAGATCCAACAAAAGACATATGACAATGTTGTTTCCAATCCAAATGATAAAAATCAATTTGTTTTCATTAGAATTATCTAAAATGTTCCTGATTTTCCCTTTATATTACCGATGGAAGATGTACACGTAAAACCGCTCTATTCCGGCTGAAACGTCGATATATGCAATAAAAACAGAACTTCTGCCCTTTTCAATATCTTACTCAGTTTTACTTAATATTTTATTTCTTACTTAATGTTTCTCAACGAGAAACAAATAGATGATTAAAAATGAAGTATTTATGGCTATTATCTAATCAATTATGTGTTTGTATCATTTTTATCGTATATATAATGAATTATCAACAATAAACTGGAAATTCACAAAAACGTGTAAACACAGCAAAATATTGCCTAATTCCATGATATTTTGTTTAACTCACATAAAGGAAAAGGGGATGATAAACGTCAGAATATTGCTAAATTCGATGATGTTTAGTACGAAACAAAAATGCAAGAAAACTTGCTTAAAATGCAATATTATGCGAAAATCTGAGATATGAAGGCCAAATCACATATCGTGATACTACATGAAATAGTATCGAAATATTGGTAAAAACGAATATATTTACGTAATATCAAACTACATGAAAAACGTGAAAAAATCACTATTATTCCAAATTTGTGGATTTTAACTTCGAATCATAGAGCGAGGTTTCGTATTATTTAGATCCAACAAAAGACATATGACAATGTGGTTTCCAATACAAATGATAAAAATCAATTTGTTTTCTTTAGAATTTACTAAAATGTTCCTGATTTTCCGTTTATATTACCGATGGAAGATGTACACGTAAAACCGCTCTCTTCCGGCTGAAACGTCGATATATGCAATAAAAACCGAACTTCTCCCCTTTTCAATATCTTACTCAGTATTTTAACGAGAAACAAATAGATGATTGAAAATGAAGTATTTAAGGTTATTATCTAATCAATTATGTGTTTGTATCATTTTTATCGTATATATAAGAATTATCAACAATAAACTGGAAATTCACAAAAATGTAAAAACCGCAAAATATTGCCTAATTCGATGATATTTTGTTTAACTCACATAAAGGAAAAGGGGATGATAAACGTCAAAATATTGCTAAATTCGATGATGTTTAGTACGAAACAAAAATGCAAGAAAACTTGCTTAAAATGCAATATTATGCGAAAATCTGAGATATGAAGGCCAAATCACATATCGCGATACTACATGAAATAGTATCGAAATATTGGTAAAAATGAATATATTTACGTAATGTCAAACTACATGAAAACGTGAAAAAATCACTATTTTTCCAAATTTGTGGATTTTAGCTTCGAATCATAGAACGAGGCTTCGTATTATTTAGATCCAACAAAAGACATATGCCAATGTTGTTTCCAATATAAATGATAAAAATCAATGTGCTTTTCATTAGAATTAACTAAAATGTTCCTGATTTTCCGTTTGTATTACCGATGGAAGATGTACACGTGAAATCGCTCTATCCCGGCTGAAACGTCGATATATGCAATAAAAACCGAACTTCTCCCCTTTTCAATATCTTACTCAGTATTTAACGAGAAACAAATAGATGATTGAAAATGAAGTATTTAAAGTTATATCTAATCAATTATGTGTTTGTATCATTTTTATCGTATATTAATGAATTAATAACAATAAACTGGAAATTTACAAAAGTGGAAAAACTGCAAAATATTGCCTAATTCGATGATATTTTGCTTATATCACATAAAGGAAAAGGAGATGATAAACGTCAAAATATTACTAAATTCGATGATTCTTAGTACGAAACAAAATGCAAGAAAACTTGCTTAAAATGCAATATTATGCGATATTCTGAGATTTGAAGGCCAGTTCACATATCGTGATACTACATGAAATAGTATCGAAATATTGGTAAAAATCAATATATGTACGTAATATAAAACTACATGAAAAACGTGAAAAGTCACTATTATACCAAATTTGAGGATTTTAATTTCGAATCATTAAAGCGAGGTTTCGTATTATTTAGATCCAACAAAAGACATATGACAATGTGGTTTCCAATACAAATGATAAAAATCAATTGTTTTCATTAGAATTAACTAAAATGTTCCTGATTTTCCGTTTATATTACCGATGGAAGATGTACACGTAAAATCGCTCTATTCCGGCTGAAACGTCGATATATGCAATAAAAAACCGAACTTCTCCCCTTTTCAATATCTTACTCAGTATTTTAACGAGAAACAAATAGAAGATTGAAAATGAAGTATTTAAGGTTATTATCTAATCAATTAGTGTTTGTATCATTTTTATCGTATATTTAATGAATTAATAACAATAAACTGAAATTACAAAACGTGAAAAACTGCAAAATATTGCCTAATTCGATGATATTTTGTTTATATCACATAAAGGAAAAAGAGATGATAAACGTCAAAATATTACTAAGTTCGATGATTTTTAGTACGAAACAAAATGCAAGAAAACTTGCTTAAAATGCAATATTATGCGATATTCTGAGATTTGAAGCCCAATTCACATATCGTGATACTACATGAAATAGTATCAAAATATTGGTAAAATGAATATATTTACGTAATATAAAACTACATGAAAAACGTGAAAAAGTCACTATTATACCAAATTTGAGGATTTTAACTTCGAATCATAAAGCGAGGTTTCGATTATTTAGATCCAACAAAAGACATATGACAATGTTGTTTCCAATCCAAATGATAAAAATCAATTGTTTTCATTAGAATTATCTAAAATGTTCCTGATTTTCCGTTTATATTACCGATGGAAGATGTACACGTAAACCGCTCTATTCCGGCTGAAACGTCGATATATGCAATAAAAACAGAACTTCTGCCCTTTTCAATATCTCTACTCAGTTTTACTTAATATTTTATTTCTTACTTAATGTTTTCTCAACGAGAAACAAATAGATGATTAAAATGAAGTATTTATGGCTATTATCTAATCAATTATGTGTTTGTATCATTTTTACCGTATATATAATGAATTATCAACAATAAACTGGAAATTCACAAAAACGTGTAAAAACAGCAAAATATTGCCTAATTCGATGATATTTTGTTTAACTCACATAAAGGAAAAGGGGATGATAAACGTCAGAATATTGCTAAATTCGATGATGTTTAGTACGAAACAAAAATGCAAGAAAACTTGCTTAAAATGCAATATTATGCGAAAATCTGCGATATGAAGGCCAAATCACATATCGCGATACTACATGAAATAGTATCGAAATATTGGTAAAAATGAATATATTTACGTAATGTCAAACTACATGAAAACGTGAAAAAATCACTATTTTTCCAAATTTGTGGATTTTAGCTTCGAATCATAGAACGAGGTTCGTATTATTTAGATCCAACAAAAGACATATGCCAATGTTGTTTCCAATATAAATGATAAAAATCAATGTGTTTTCATTAGAATTAACTAAAATGTTCCTGATTTTCCGTTTATATTACCGATGGAAGATGTACACGTAAAATCGCTCTATTCCGGCTGAAACGTCGATATATGCAATAAAAACCGAACTTCTCCCCTTTCAATATCTTACTCAGTATTTTAACGAGAAACAAATAGATGATTGAAAATGAAGTATTTAAAGTTATTATTAATCAATTATGTGTTTGTATCATTTTTATCGTATATTTAATGAATTAATAACAATAAACTGGAAATTTACAAAACGTGGAAAAACTGCAAAATATTGCCTAATTCGATGATATTTGCTTATATCACATAAAGGAAAAAGGAGATGATAAACGTCAAAATATTACTAAATTCGATGATTTTTAGTACGAAACAAAATGCAAGAAAACTTGCTTAAAATGCAATATTATGCGATATTCTGAGATTTGAAGGCCAGTTCACATATCGTGATACTACATGAAATAGTATCGAAATATTGGTAAAAATCAATATATGTACGTAATATAAAACTACATGAAAAACGTAAAAAAGTCACTATTATACCAAATTTGAGGATTTTAACTTCGAATCATAAAGCGAGGTTTCATATTATTTAGATCCAACAAAAGACATATGACAATGTGGTTTCCAATACAAATGATAAAAATCAATGTGTTTTCATTAGAATTAACTAAAATGTTCCTGATTTTCCGTTTATATTACCTGATGGAAGATGTACACGTAAAATCGCTCTATTCCGGCTGAAACGTCGATATATGCAATAAAAACCGAACTTCTCCCTTTTCAATATCTTACTCAGTATTTTAACGAGAAACAAATAGATGATTGAAAATGAAGTATTTAAGGTTATTATCTAATCAATTATGTGTTTGTATCATTTTTATCGTATATTTAATGAATTAATAACAATAAACTGGAAATTTACAAAACGTGGAAAAACTGCAAAATATTGCCTAATTCGATGAAATTTTGTTTATATCACATAAAGGAAAAAAGAGATGATAAACGTCAAAATATTACTAAGTTCGATGATTTTTAGTACGAAACAAAATGCAAGAAAACTTGCGTAAATGCAATATTATGCGATATTCTGAGATTTGAAGCCCAATTCACATATCGTGATACTACATGAAATAGTATCAAAATATTGGTAAAAATGAATATATTTACGTAATATAAAACTACATGAAAAACGTGAAAAAGTCACTATTATACCAAATTTGAGGATTTTAACTTCGAATCATAAAGCGAGGTTTCGTATTATTTAGATCCAACAAAAGACATATGACAATGTTGTTTCCAATCCAAATGATAAAAATCAATTTGTTTTCATTAGAATTATCTAAAATGTTCCTGATTTTCCGTTTATATTACCGATGGAAGATGTACACGTAAAACCGCTCTATTCCGGCTGAAACGTCGATATATGCAATAAAAACAGAACTTCTGCCCTTTTCAATATCTTACTCAGTTTTACTTAATATTTTATTTCTTACTTAATGTTTCTCAACGAGAAACAAATAGATGATTAAAAATGAAGTATTTATGGCTATTATCTAATCAATTATGTGTTTGTATCATTTTTATCGTATATATAATGAATTATCAACAATAAACTGGAAATTCACAAAAACGTGTAAAAACAGCAAAATATTGCCTAATTCGATGATATTTTGTTTAACTCACATAAAGGAAAAGGGGATGATAAACGTCAGAATATTGCTAAATTCGATGATGTTTAGTACGAAACAAAAATGCAAGAAAACTTGCTTAAAATGCAATATTATTCGAAAATCTGAGATATGAAGGCCAAATCACATATCGTGATACTACCTGAAATAGTATCGAAATATTTTTAAAAACGAATATATTTACGTAATATCAAACTACATGAAAACGTGAAAAAATCACTATTATTCCAAATTTGTGGATTTTAACTTCGAATCATAGAGCGAGGTTTCGTATTATTTAGATCCAACAAAAGACATATGACAATGTGGTTTCCAATACAAATGATAAAAATCAATTTGTTTTCTTTAGAATTTACTAAAATGTTCCTGATTTTCCGTTTATATTACCGATGGAAGATGTACACGTAAAACCGCTCTCTTCCGGCTGAAACGTCGATATATGCAATAAAAACCGAACTTCTCCCCTTTTCAATATCTTACTCAGTATTTTAACGAGAAACAAATAGATGATTGAAAATGAAGTATTTAAGGTTACTATCTAATCAATTATGTGTTTGTATCATTTTTATCGTATATTATATGAAGTATTACAATTAAACTGAAAATTCGCAAAAACGTGCAAAAACGGCAAAATATTGCCTAATTCGATGATATTTTGTTTAAATCACATAAAGGAAAAAGGGATGATAAACGTCAAAATATTGCTAAATTCGATGATGTTTAGTACGAAACAAAAATGCAAGAAAACTTGCTTAAAATGCAATATTATGCGGAAATCTGAGATATGAAGGCCAAATCACATATCGTGATACTACATGAAATAGTATCGAAATATTGGTAAAAATGAATATATTTACGTAATATCAAACTACATGAAAACGTGAAAAAATCACTATTATTCCAAATTTGTGGATTTTAACTTCGAATCATAGAGCGAGGTTTCGTATTATTTAGATCCAAGAAAAGACATATGACAATGTTGTTTCCAATCCAAATGATAAAAATCAATGTGTTTTCATTGGAATTAACTAAAATGTTCCTGATTTTCCGTTTATATTACCGATGGAAGATGTACACGTAAAATCGCTCTATTCCGGCTGAAACGTCGATATATGCAATAAAAACCGAACTTCTCCCCTTTTCAATATCTTACTCAGTATTTTAACGAGAAACAAATAGATGATTGAAAATGAAGTATTTAAGGTTATTATCTAATCAATTATGTGTTTGTATCATTTTTATCGTATATTTAATGAATTAATAACAATAAACTGGAAATTTACAAAACGTGGAAAAACTGCAAAATATTGCCTAATTCGATGATATTTTGTTTATATCACATAAAGGAAAAAAGAGATGATAAACGTCAAAATATTACTAAGTTCGATGATTTTTAGTACGAAACAAAATGCAAGAAAACTTGCTTAAAATGCAATATTATGCGATATTCTGAGATTTGAAGCCCAATTCACATATCGTGATACTACATGAAATAGTATCAAAATATTGGTAAAAATGAATATATTTACGTAATATAAAACTACATGAAAAACGTGAAAAAGTCACTATTATACCAAATTTGAGGATTTTAACTTCGAATCATAAAGCGAGGTTTCGTATTATTTAGATCCAACAAAAGACATATGACAATGTTGTTTCCAATCCAAATGATAAAAATCAATTTGTTTTCATTAGAATTATCTAAAATGTTCCTGATTTTCCCTTTATATTACCGATGGAAGATGTACACGTAAAACCGCTCTATTCCGGCTGAAACGTCGATATATGCAATAAAAACAGAACTTCTGCCCTTTTCAATATCTTACTCAGTTTTACTTAATATTTTATTTCTTACTTAATGTTTCTCAACGAGAAACAAATAGATGATTAAAAATGAAGTATTTATGGCTATTATCTAATCAATTATGTGTTTGTATCATTTTTATCGTATATATAATGAATTATCAACAATAAACTGGAAATTCACAAAAACGTGTAAACACAGCAAAATATTGCCTAATTCCATGATATTTTGTTTAACTCACATAAAGGAAAAGGGAATGATAAACGTCAGAATATTGCTAAATTCGATGATGTTTAGTACGAAACAAAAATGCAAGAAAACTTGCTTAAAATGCAATATTATGCGAAAATCTGAGATATGAAGGCCAAATCACATATCGTGATACTACATGAAATAGTATCGAAATATTGGTAAAAACGAATATATTTACGTAATATCAAACTACATGAAAAACGTGAAAAAATCACTATTATTCCAAATTTGTGGATTTTAACTTCGAATCATAGAGCGAGGTTTCGTATTATTTAGATCCAACAAAAGACATATGACAATGTGGTTTCCAATACAAATGATAAAAATCAATTTGTTTCTTTAGAATTTACTAAAATGTTCCTGATTTTCCGTTTATATTACCGATGGAAGATGTACACGTAAAACCGCTCTCTTCCGGCAGAAACGTCGATATATGCAATAAAAACCGAACTTCTCCCCTTTTCAATATCTTACTCAGTATTTTAACGAGAAACAAATAGATGATTGAAAATGAAGTATTTAAGGTTATTATCTAATCAATTATGTGTTTGTATCATTTTTATCGTATATATAAGGAATTATCAACAATAAACTGGAAATTCACAAAAACATGTAAAAACCGCAAAATATTGCCTAATTCGATGATATTTTGTTTAACTCACATAAAGGAAAAGGGGATGATAAACGTCAAAATATTGCTAAATTCGATGATGTTTAGTACGAAACAAAAATGCAAGAAAACTTGCTTAAAATGCAATATTATGCGAAAATCTGAGATATGAAGGCCAAATCACATATCGCGATACTACATGAAATAGTATCGAAATATTGGTAAAAATGAATATATTTACGTAATGTCAAACTACATGAAAACGTGAAAAAATCACTATTTTTCCAAATTTGTGGATTTTAGCTTCGAATCATAGAACGAGGCTTCGTATTATTTAGATCCAACAAAAGACATATGCCAATGTTGTTTCCAATATAAATGATAAAAATCAATGTGCTTTCATTAGAATTAACTAAAATGTTCCTGATTTTCCGTTTGTATTACCGATGGAAGATGTACACGTGAAATCGCTCTATCCCGGCTGAAACGTCGATATATGCAATAAAAACCGAACTTCTCCCCTTTTCAATATCTTACTCAGTATTTTAACGAGAAACAAATAGATGATTGAAAATGAAGTATTTAAGGTTATTATCTAATCAATTATGTGTTTGTATCATTTTTATCGTATATTTAATGAATTAATAACAATAAACTGGAAATTTACAAAACGTGGAAAAACTGCAAAATATTGCCTAATTCGATGATATTTTGTTTATATCACATAAAGGAAAAAAGAGATGATAAACGTCAAAATATTACTAAGTTCGATGATTTTTAGTACGAAACAAAATGCAAGAAAACTTGCTTAAAATGCAATATTATGCGATATTCTGAGATTTGAAGCCCAATTCACATATCGTGATACTACATGAAATAGTATCAAAATATTGGTAAAAATGAATATATTTACGTAATATAAAACTACATGAAAAACGTGAAAAAGTCACTATTATACCAAATTTGAGGATTTTAACTTCGAATCATAAAGCGAGGTTTCGTATTATTTAGATCCAACAAAAGACATATGACAATGTTGTTTCCAATCCAAATGATAAAAATCAATTTGTTTTCATTAGAATTATCTAAAATGTTCCTGATTTTCCCTTTATATTACCGATGGAAGATGTACACGTAAAACCGCTCTATTCCGGCTGAAACGTCGATATATGCAATAAAAACAGAACTTCTGCCCTTTTCAATATCTTACTCAGTTTTACTTAATATTTTATTTCTTACTTAATGTTTCTCAACGAGAAACAAATAGATGATTAAAAATGAAGTATTTATGGCTATTATCTAATCAATTATGTGTTTGTATCATTTTTATCGTATATATAATGAATTATCAACAATAAACTGGAAATTCACAAAAACGTGTAAACACAGCAAAATATTGCCTAATTCCATGATATTTTGTTTAACTCACATAAAGGAAAAGGGGATGATAAACGTCAGAATATTGCTAAATTCGATGATGTTTAGTACGAAACAAAAATGCAAGAAAACTTGCTTAAAATGCAATATTATGCGAAAATCTGAGATATGAAGGCCAAATCACATATCGTGATACTACATGAAATAGTATCGAAATATTGGTAAAAACGAATATATTTACGTAATATCAAACTACATGAAAAACGTGAAAAAATCACTATTATTCCAAATTTGTGGATTTTAACTTCGAATCATAGAGCGAGGTTTCGTATTATTTAGATCCAACAAAAGACATATGACAATGTGGTTTCCAATACAAATGATAAAAATCAATTTGTTTCTTTAGAATTTACTAAAATGTTCCTGATTTTCCGTTTATATTACCGATGGAAGATGTACACGTAAAACCGCTCTCTTCCGGCAGAAACGTCGATATATGCAATAAAAACCGAACTTCTCCCCTTTTCAATATCTTACTCAGTATTTTAACGAGAAACAAATAGATGATTGAAAATGAAGTATTTAAGGTTATTATCTAATCAATTATGTGTTTGTATCATTTTTATCGTATATATAAGGAATTATCAACAATAAACTGGAAATTCACAAAAACATGTAAAAACCGCAAAATATTGCCTAATTCGATGATATTTTGTTTAACTCACATAAAGGAAAAGGGGATGATAAACGTCAAAATATTGCTAAATTCGATGATGTTTAGTACGAAACAAAAATGCAAGAAAACTTGCTTAAAATGCAATATTATGCGAAAATCTGAGATATGAAGGCCAAATCACATATCGCGATACTACATGAAATAGTATCGAAATATTGGTAAAAATGAATATATTTACGTAATGTCAAACTACATGAAAACGTGAAAAAATCACTATTTTTCCAAATTTGTGGATTTTAGCTTCGAATCATAGAACGAGGCTTCGTATTATTTAGATCCAACAAAAGACATATGCCAATGTTGTTTCCAATATAAATGATAAAAATCAATGTGCTTTCATTAGAATTAACTAAAATGTTCCTGATTTTCCGTTTGTATTACCGATGGAAGATGTACACGTGAAATCGCTCTATCCCGGCTGAAACGTCGATATATGCAATAAAAACCGAACTTCTCCCCTTTTCAATATCTTACTCAGTATTTTAACGAGAAACAAATAGATGATTGAAAATGAAGTATTTAAAGTTATTATCTAATCAATTATGTGTTTGTATCATTTTTATCGTATATTTAATGAATTAATAACAATAAACTGGAAATTTACAAAACGTGGAAAAACTGCAAAATATTGCCTAATTCGATGATATTTTGCTTATATCACATAAAGGAAAAAGGAGATGATAAACGTCAAAATATTACTAAATTCGATGATTCTTAGTACGAAACAAAATGCAAGAAAACTTGCTTAAAATGCAATATTATGCGATATTCTGAGATTTGAAGGCCAGTTCACATATCGTGATACTACATGAAATAGTATCGAAATATTGGTAAAAATCAATATATGTACGTAATATAAAACTACATGAAAAACGTGAAAAAGTCACTATTATACCAAATTTGAGGATTTTAATTTCGAATCATAAAGCGAGGTTTCATATTATTTAGATCCAACAAAAGACATATGACAATGTGGTTTCCAATACAAATGATAAAAATCAATGTGTTTTCATTAGAATTAACTAAAATGTTCCTGATTTTCCGTTTATATTACCGATGGAAGATGTACACGTAAAATCGCTCTATTCCGGCTGAAACGTCGATATATGCAATAAAAACCGAACTTCTCCCCTTTTCAATATCTTACTCAGTATTTTAACGAGAAACAAATAGATGATTGAAAATGAAGTATTTAAGGTTATTATCTAATCAATTATGTGTTTGTATCATTTTTATCGTATATTTAATGAATTAATAACAATAAACTGGAAATTTACAAAACGTGGAAAAACTGCAAAATATTGCCTAATTCGATGATATTTTGTTTATATCACATAAAGGAAAAAAGAGATGATAAACGTCAAAATATTACTAAGTTCGATGATTTTTAGTACGAAACAAAATGCAAGAAAACTTGCTTAAAATGCAATATTATGCGATATTCTGAGATTTGAAGCCCAATTCACATATCGTGATACTACATGAAATAGTATCAAAATATTGGTAAAAATGAATATATTTACGTAATATAAAACTACATGAAAAACGTGAAAAAGTCACTATTATACCAAATTTGAGGATTTTAACTTCGAATCATAAAGCGAGGTTTCGTATTATTTAGATCCAACAAAAGACATATGACAATGTTGTTTCCAATCCAAATGATAAAAATCAATTTGTTTTCATTAGAATTATCTAAAATGTTCCTGATTTTCCGTTTATATTACCGATGGAAGATGTACACGTAAAACCGCTCTATTCCGGCTGAAACGTCGATATATGCAATAAAAACAGAACTTCTGCCCTTTTCAATATCTTACTCAGTTTTACTTAATATTTTATTTCTTACTTAATGTTTCTCAACGAGAAACAAATAGATGATTAAAAATGAAGTATTTATGGCTATTATCTAATCAATTATGTGTCTGTATCATTTTTATCGTATATATAATGAATTATCAACAATAAACTGGAAATTCACAAAAACGTGTAAACACAGCAAAATATTGCCTAATTCGATGATATTTTGTTTAACTCACATAAAGGAAAAGGGGATGATAAACGTCAGAATATTGCTAAATTCGATGATGTTTAGTACGAAACAAAAATGCAAGAAAACTTGCTTAAAATGCAATATTATGCGAAAATCTGAGATATGAAGGCCAAATCACATATCGTGATACTACATGAAATAGTATCGAAATATTGGTAAAAACGAATATATTTACGTAATATCAAACTACATGAAAACGTGAAAAAATCACTATTATTCCAAATTTGTGGATTTTAACTTCGAATCATAGAGCGAGGTTTCGTATTATTTAGATCCAACAAAAGACATATGACAATGTGGTTTCCAATACAAATGATAAAAATCAATTTGTTTTCTTTAGAATTTACTAAAATGTTCCTGATTTTCCGTTTATATTACCGATGGAAGATGTACACGTAAAACCGCTCTCTTCCGGCTGAAACGTCGATATATGCAATAAAAACCGAACTTCTCCCCTTTTCAATATCTTACTCAGTATTTTAACGAGAAACAAATAGATGATTGAAAATGAAGTATTTAAGGTTATTATCTAATCAATTATGTGTTTGTATCATTTTTATCGTATATTATATGAAGTATTACAATTAAACTGAAAATTCGCAAAAACGTGCAAAAACGGCAAAATATTGCCTAATTCGATGATATTTTGTTTAAATCACATAAAGGAAAAGGGGATGATAAACGTCAAAATATTGCTAAATTCGATGATGTTTAGTACGAAACAAAAATGCAAGAAAACTTGCTTAAAATGCAATATTATGCGGAAATCTGAGATATGAAGGCCAAATCACATATCGTGATACTACATGAAATAGTATCGAAATATTGGTAAAAATGAATATATTTACGTAATATCAAACTACATGAAAACGTGAAAAAATCACTATTATTCCAAATTTGTGGATTTTAACTTCGAATCATAGAGCGAGGTTTCGTATTATTTAGATCCAAGAAAAGACATATGACAATGTTGTTTCCAATCCAAATGATAAAAATCAATGTGTTTTCATTGGAATTAACTAAAATGTTCCTGATTTTCCGTTTATATTACCGATGGAAGATGTACACGTAAAATCGCTCTATTCCGGCTGAAACGTCGATATATGCAATAAAAACCGAACTTCTCCCCTTTTCAATATCTTACTCAGTATTTTAAAGAGAAACAAATAGATGATTGAAAATGAAGTATTTAAGGTTATTATCTAATCAATTATGTGTTTGTATCATTTTTATCGTATATTATATGAAGTATTACAATTAAACTGAAAATTCGCAAAAACGTGCAAAAACGGCAAAATATTGCCTAATTCGATGATATTTTGTTTAACTCACATAAAGGAAAAGGGGATGATAAACGTCAAAATATTGCTAAATTCGATGATGTTTAGTACGAAACAAAAATGCAAGAAAACTTGCTTAAAATACAATATTATGCGAAAATCTGAGATATGAAGGCCAAATCACATATCGCGATACTACATGAAATAGTATCGAAATATTGGTAAAAATGAATATATTTACGTAATGTCAAACTACATGAAAACGTGAAAAAATCACTATTTTTCCAAATTTGTGGATTTTAGCTTCGAATCAAAGAACGAGGCTTCGTATTATTTAGATCCAACAAAAGACATATGCCAATGTTGTTTCCAATATAAATGATAAAAATCAATGTGTTTTCATTAGAATTAACTAAAATGTTCCTGATTTTCCGTTTATATTACCGATGGAAGATGTACACGTAAAATCGCTCTATTCCGGCTGAAACGTCGATATATGCAATAAAAACCGAACTTCTCCCCTTTTCAATATCTTACTCAGTATTTTAACGAGAAACAAATAGATGATTGAAAATGAAGTATTTATAGTTATTATCTAATCAATTATGTGTTTGTATCATTTTTATCGTATATTTAATGAATTAATAACAATAAACTGGAAATTTACAAAACGTGGAAAAACTGCAAAATATTGCCTAATTCGATGATATTTTGCTTATATCACATAAAGGAGAAAGGAGATGATAAACGTCAAAATATTACTAAATTCGATGATTTTTAGTACGAAACAAAATGCAAGAAAACTTGCTTAAAATGCAATATTATGCGATATTCTGAGATTTGAAGGCCAGTTCACATATCGTGATACTACATGAAATAGTATCGAAATATTGGTAAAAATGAATATATGTACGTAATATAAAACTGCATGAAAAACGTGAAAAAGTCACTATTATACCAAATTTGAGGATTTTAACTTCGAATCATAAAGCGAGGTTTCATATTATTTAGATCCAACAAAAGACATATAACAATGTTGTTTCCAATACAAATGATAAAAATCAATGTGTTTTCATTAGAATTAACTAAAATGTTCCTGATTTTCCGTTTATATTACCGATGGAAGATGTACACGTAAAACCGCTCTATTCCGGCTGAAACGTCGATATATGCAATAAAAACCGAACTTCTCCCCTTTTCAATATCTTACTCAGTATTTTAACGAGAAACAAATAGATGATTGAAAATGAAGTATTTAAGGTTATTATCTAATCAATTATGTGTTTCTATCATTTTTTTCGTATATATAATGAATTATCTACAATAAACTGGAAATTCACAAAAACGTGTAAAAACAGCAAAATATTGCCTAATTCGATGATATTTTGTTTAACTCACATAAAGGAAAAGGAGATGATCAACGTCAAAATATTACTAAATTCGATGATGTTTAGTACGAAACAAAAATGCAAGAAAACTTGCTTAAAATACAATATTATGCGAAAATCTGAGATATGAAGGCCAAATCACATATCGCGATACTACATGAAATAGTATCGAAATATTGGTAAAAATGAATATATTTACGAAATGTCAAACTACATGAAAACGTGAAAAAATCACTATTTTTCCAAATTTGTGGATTTTAGCTTCGAATCAAAGAACGAGGCTTCGTATTATTTAGATCCAACAAAAGACATATGCCAATGTTGTTTCCAATATAAATGATAAAAATCAATGTGTTTTCATTAGAATTAACTAAAATGTTCCTGATTTTCCGTTTATATTACCGATGGAAGATGTACACGTAAAATCGCTCTATTCCGGCTGAAACGTCGATATATGCAATAAAAACCGAACTTCTCCCCTTTTCAATATCTTACTCAGTATTTTAACGAGAAACAAATAGATGATTGAAAATGAAGTATTTATAGTTATTATCTAATCAATTATGTGTTTGTATCATTTTTATCGTATATTTAATGAATTAATAACAATACACTGGAAATTTACAAAACGTGGAAAAACTGCAAAATATTGCATAATTCGATGATATTTTGCTTATATCACATAAAGGAAAAAGGAGATGATAAACGTCAAAATATTACTAAATTCGATGATTTTTAGTACGAAACAAAATGCAAGAAAACTTGTTTAAAATGCAATATTATGCGATATTCTGAGATTTGAAGGCCAGTTCACATATCGTGATACTACATGAAATAGTATCGAAATATTGGTAAAATGAATATATGTACGTAATATAAAACTCCATGAAAAACGTGAAAAAGTCACTATTATACCAAATTTGAGGATTTTAACTTCGAATCATAAAGCGAGGTTTCATATTATTTAGATCCAACAAAAGACATATGACAATGTGGTTTCCAATACAAATGATAAAAATCAATGTGTTTTCATTAGAATTAACTAAAATGTTCCTGATTTTCCGTTTATATTACCGATGGAAGATGTACACGTAAAACCGCTCTATTCCGGCTGAAACGTCGATATATGCAATTAAAACCGAACTTCTCACCTTTTCAATATCTTACTCAGTATTTCAACGAGAAACAAATAGATAATTGAAGATGAAGTATTTAAGTTTATTATCTAATCTATTACGTGTTTGTATCATATTTATCGTATATTATATGAATTAATTCCATTAAACTGAAAATTCGCAAAAACGAGCAAAAACGGCAAAAATATGGCCTAATTCGATGATATTTTGTTTAACTCACATAAAGGAAAAGGGGATGATAAACGTCAGAATATTGCTAAATTCGATGATGTTTAGTACGAAACAAAAATGCAAGAAAACTTGCTTAAAATGCAATATTATGCGGAAATCTGAGATATGAAGGCCAAATCACATATCGTGATACTACATGAAATAGTATCGAAATATTGGTAAAAATGAATATATTTACGTAATATCAAACTACATGAAAACGTGAAAAAATCACTATTATTCCAAATTTGTGGATTTTAACTTCGAATCATAGAGCGAGGTTTCGTATTATTTAGATCCAAGAAAAGACATATGACAATGTTGTTTCCAATCCAAATGATAAAAATCAATGTGTTTTCATTGGAATTAACTAAAATGTTCCTGATTTTCCATTTATATTACCGATGGAAGATGAACACGTAAAATCGCTCTATTCCGGCTGAAACGTCGATATATGCAATAAAAACCGAACTTCTCCCCTTTTCAATATCTTACTCAGTATTTTAACGAGAAACAAATAGATGATTGAAAATGAAGTATTTAAGGTTATTATCTAATCAATTATGTGTTTCTATCATTTTTATCGTATATATAATGAATTATCTACAATAAACTGGAAATTCACAAAAACGTGTAAAAACAGCAAAATATTGCCTAATTCGATGATATTTTGTTTAACTCACATAAAGGAAAAGGGGATGATAAACGTCAAAATATTGCTAAATTCGATGATGTTTAGTACGAAACAAAAATGCAAGAAAACTTGCTTAAAATACAATATTATGCGAAAATCTGAGATATGAAGGCCAAATCACATATCGCGATACTACATGAAATAGTATCGAAATATTGGTAAAAATGAATATATTTACGTAATGTCAAACTACATGAAAACGTGAAAAAATCACTATTTTTCCAAATTTGTGAATTTTAGCTTCGAATCAAAGAACGAGGCTTCGTATTATTTAGATCCAACAAAAGACATATGCCAATGTTGTTTCCAATATAAATGATAAAAATCAATGTGTTTTCATTAGAATTAACTAAAATGTTCCTGATTTTCCGTTTATATTACCGATGGAAGATGTACACGTAAAATCGCTCTATTCCGGCTGAAACGTCGATATATGCAATAAAAACCGAACTTCTCCCCTTTTCAATATCTTACTCAGTATTTTAACGAGAAACAAATAGATGATTGAAAATGAAGTATTTATAGTTATTATCTAATCAATTATGTGTTTGTATCATTTTTATCGTATATTTAATGAATTAATAACAATAAACTGGAAATTTACAAAACGTGGAAAAACTGCAAAATATTGCCTAATTCGATGATATTTTGCTTATATCACATAAAGGAAAAAGGAGATGATAAACGTCAAAATATTAATAAATTCGATGATTTTTAGTACGAAACAAAATGCAAGAAAACTTGCTTAAAATGCAATATTATGCGATATTCTGAGATTTAAAGCCCAATTCACATATCGTGATACGACATGAAATAGTATCGAAATATTGGTAAAAATGAATATATGTACGTAATATAAAACTACATGAAAAACGTGAAAAAGTCACTATTATACCAAATTTGAGGATTTTAACTTCGAATCATAAAGCGAGGTTTCATATTATTTAGATCCAACAAAAGACATATGACAATGTGGTTTCCAATACAAATGATAAAAATCAATGTGTTTTCATTAGAATTAACTAAAATGTTCCTGATTTTCCGTTTATATTACCGATGGAAGATGTACACGTAAAACCGCTCTATTCCGGCTGAAACGTCGATATATGCAATAAAAACCGAACTTCTCACCTTTTCAATATCTTACTCAGTATTTCAACGAGAAACAAATAGATAATTGAAGATGAAGTATTTAAATTTATTTTCTAATCTATTACGTGTTTGTATCATATTTATCGTATATTATATGAATTAATTCCATTAAACTGAAAATTCGCAAAAACGTGCAAAAACGGCAAAAATATGGCCTAATTCGATGATATTTTGTTTAAATCACATAAAGGAAAAGGGGATGATAAACGTCAAAATATTGCTAAATTCGATGATGTTTAGTACGAAACAAAAATGCAAGAAAACTTGCTTAAAATGCAATATTATGCGAAAATCTGAGATATGAAGGCAAAATCACATATCGTGATACTACATGAAATAGTATCGAAATATTGGTAAAAATGAATATATTTACGTAATATGAAAACGTGAAAACATGAAAACGTGAAAAAATCACTATTATTACAAATTTGTGGATTTTAGCTTCGAATCATAGAACGAGGTTTCGTAATATTTAGATCCAACAAAAGACATATGACAATGTTGTTTCCAATACAAATGATAAAAATCAATGTGTTTTCATTAGAATTAACTAAAATGTTCCTGATTTTCCGTTTATATTACCGATGGAAGATGTACACGTAAAATCGCTCTATTCCGGCTGAAACGTCGATATATGCAATAAAAACCGAACTTATCCCCTTATCAATATCTTACTCAGTATTTTAACGAGAAACAAATAGATGATTGAATATGAAGTATTTAAGGTTATTATCTAATCAATTATGTGTTTGTATCATTTTTATCGTATATTTAATGAATTAATAACAATAAACTGGAAATTTACAAAACGTGGAAAAACTGCAAAATATTGCCTAATTCAATGATATTTTGTTTATATCACATAAAGGAAAAAGGAGATGATAAACGTCAAAATATTACTAAATTCGATGATTTTTAGTACGAAACAAAATGCAAGAAAACTTGCTTAAAATGCAATATTATGCGATATTCTGAGATTTGAAGGCCAATTCACATATCGTGATACTACATGAAATAGCATCGAAATATTGGTAAAAATGAATATATTTATGTAATATAAAACTACATGAAAAACGTGAAAAAGTCACAATTATACCAAATTTGAGGATTTTAACTTCGAATCATAAAGCGAGGTTTCGTATTATTTAGATCCAACAAAAGACATATGACAATGTTGTTTCCAATCCAAATGATAAAAATCAATTTGTTTTCATTAGAATTAACTAAAATGTTCCTGATTTTACGTTTATATTACCGATGGAAGATGTACACGTAAAACCGCTCTATTCCGGCTGAAACGTCGATATATGCAATAAAAACAGAACTTCTGCCCTTTTCAATATCTTACTCAGTATTTCAACGAGAAACAAATAGATGATTGAAAATGAAGTATTTATGGCTATTATCTAATCAATTATGTGTTTGTATCATTTTTATCGTATATATAATGAATTATCAACAATAAACTGGAAATTCACAAAAACGTGTAAAAACAGCAAAATATTGCCTAATTCGATGATATTTTGTTTAACTCACATAAAGGAAAAGGGGATGATAAACGTCAGAATATTGCTAAATTCGATGATGTTTAGTACGAAACAAAAATGCAAGAAAACTTGCTTAAAATGCAATATTATGGGAAAATCTGAGATATGAAGGTCAAATCACATATCGTGATACTACATGAAATAGTATCGAAATATTGGTTAAAACGAATATATTTACGTAATATCAAACTACATGAAAACGTGAAAAAATCACTATTATTCCAAATTTGTGGATTTTAACTTCGAATCATAGAGCGAGGTTTCGTATTATTTAGATCCAACAAAAGACATATGACAATGTGGTTTCCAATACAAATGATAAAAATCAATTTGTTTTCTTTAGAATTAACTAAAATGTTCCTGATTTTCCGTTTATATTACCGATGGAAGATGTACACGTAAAATCGCTCTATTCCGGCTGAAACGTCGATATATGCAATAAAAACCGAACTTCTCACCTTTTCAATATCTTACTCAGTGTTTCAACGAGAAACAAATAGATAATTGTAGATGAAGTATTTAAGTTTATTATCTAATCTATTACGAGTTTGTATCATATTTATTGTATATTATATGAATTATTACCATTAAACTGAAAATTCGCAAAAACGTGCAAAAACGGCAAAATATTGCCTAATTCGATGATATTTTGTTTAAATCACATAAAGGAATAGGGGATGATAAACGCCAAATTATTGCTAAATTCGATGATGTTTAGTACGAAACAAAAATGCAAGAAAACTTGCTTAAAATGCAATATTATGCGAAAATCTGAGATATGAAGGCCAAATCACATATCGCGATACTACATGAAATAGTATCGAAATATTGGTAAAAATGAATATATTTACGTAATATCAAACTACATGAAAACGTGAAAAAATCACTATTATTCCAAATTTGTGGATTTTAGCTTCGAATCATAGAACGAGGTTTCGTATTATTTAGATCCAACAAAAGACATATGACAATGTTGTTTCCAATACAAATGATAAAAATCAATGTGTTTTCATTAGAATTAACTAAAATGTTCCTGATTTTCCGTTTATATTACCGATGGAAGATGTACACGTAAAATCGCTCTATTCCGGCTGAAACGTCGATATATGCAATAAAAACCGAACTTCTCCCCTTTTCAATATCTTACTCAGTATTTTAACGAGAAACAAATAGATGATTGAAAATGAAGTATTTAAGGTTATTATCTAATCAATTATGTGTTTGTATCATTTTTATCGTATATTTAATGAATTAATAACAATAAACTAGAAATTTACAAAACGTGGAAAAACTGCAAAATATTGCCTAATTCGATGATATTTTGTTTATATCACATAAAGGAAAAAAGAGATGATAAACGTCAAAATATTACTAAGTTCGATGATTTTTAGTACGAAACAAAATGCAAGAAAACTTGCTTAAAATGCAATATTATGCGATATTCTGAGATTTGAAGCCCAATTCACATATCGTGATACGACATGAAATAGTATCAAAGTATTGGTAAAAATGAATATATTTACGTAATATAAAACTACATGAAAAACGTGAAAAAGTCACTATTATACCAAATTTGAGGATTTTAACTTCGAATCATAAAGCGAGGTTTCGTATTATTTAGATCCAACAAAAGACATATGACAATGTGGTTTTCAATACAAATGATAAAAATCAATTTGTTTTCTTTAGAATTAACTAAAATGTTCCTGATTTTTCGTTTATATTACCGATGGAAGATGTACACGTAAAACCGCTCTATTCCGGCTGAAACGTCGATATATGCAATAAAAACCGAACTTCTCACCTTTTCAATATCTTACTCAGTATTTCAACGAGAAACAAATAGATAATTGAAGATAAAGTATTTAAGTTTATTATCTAATCTATTACGTGTTTGTATCATATTTATCGTATATTATATGAATTAATTCCATTAAACTGAAAATTCGCAAAAACCTACAAAAACGGCAAAAATATGGCCTAATTCGATGATATTTTGTTTAAATCACATAAAGGAAAAGGGGATGATAAACGTCAAAATATTGCTAAATTCGATGATGTTTAGTACGAAACAAAAATGCAAGAAAACTTGCTTAAAATGCAATATTATGCGAAAATCTGAGATATGAAGGCAAAATCACATATCGTGATACTACATGAAATAGTATCGAAATATTGGTAAAAATGAATATATTTACGTAATATGAAAACGTGAAAACATGATAACGTGAAAAAATCACTATTATTCCAAATTTGTGGATTTTAGCTTCGAATCATAGAACGAGGTTTCGTAATATTTAGATCCAACAAAAGACATATGACAATGTTGTTTCCAATACAAATGATAAAAATCAATGTGTTTTCATTAGAATTAACTAAAATGTTCCTGATTTTCCGTTTATATTACCGATGGAAGATGTACACGTAAAATCGCTCTATTCCGGCTGAAACGTCGATATATGCAATAAAAACCGAACTTCTCCCCTTATCAATATCTTACTCAGTATTTTAACGAGAAACAAATAGATGATTGAAAATGAAGTATTTAAGGTTATTATCTAATCAATTATGTGTTTGTATCATTTTTATCGTATATTTAATGAATTAATAACAATAAACTGGAAATTTACAAAACGTGGAAAAACTGCAAAATATTGCCTAATTCGATGATATTTTGTTTATATCACATAAAGGAAAAAAGAGATGATAAACGTCAAAATATTACTAAGTTCGATGATTTTTAGTACGAAACAAAATGCAAGAAAACTTGCTTAAAATGCAATATTATGCGATATTCTGAGATTTGAAGCCCAATTCACATATCGTGATACGACATGAAATAGTATCAAAGTATTGGTAAAAATGAATATATTTACGTAATATAAAACTACATGAAAAACGTGAAAAAGTCACTATTATACCAAATTTGAGGATTTTAACTTCGAATCATAAAGCGAGGTTTCGTATTATTTAGATCCAACAAAAGACATATGACAATGTGGTTTCCAATACAAATGATAAAAATCAATTTGTTTTCTTTAGAATTAACTAAAATGTTCCTGATTTTCCGTTTATATTACCGATGGAAGATGTACACGTAAAATCGCTCTATTCCGGCTGAAACGTCGATATATGCAATAAAAACCGAACTTCTCACCTTTTCAATATCTTACTCAGTGTTTCAACGAGAAACAAACAGATAATTGTAGATGAAGTATTTAAGTTTATTATCTAATCTATTACGAGTTTGTATCATATTTATTGTATATTATATGAATTATTACCATTAAACTGAAAATTCGCAAAAACGTGCAAAAACGGCAAAATATTGCCTAATTCGATGATATTTTGTTTAAATCACATAAAGGAATAGGGGATGATAAACGCCAAATTATTGCTAAATTCGATGATGTTTAGTACGAAACAAAAATGCAAGAAAACTTGCTTAAAATGCAATATTATGCGAAAATCTGAGATATGAAGGCCAAATCACATATCGCGATACTACATGAAATAGTATCGAAATATTGGTAAAAATGAATATATTTACGTAATATCAAACTACATGAAAACGTGAAAAAATCACTATTATTCCAAATTTGTGGATTTTAGCTTCGAATCATAGAACGAGGTTTCGTATTATTTAGATCCAACAAAAGACATATGACAATGTTGTTTCCAATACAAATGATAAAAATCAATGTGTTTTCATTAGAATTAACTAAAATGTTCCTGATTTTCCGTTTATATTACCGATGGAAGATGTACACGTAAAATCGCTCTATTCCGGCTGAAACGTCGATATATGCAATAAAAACCGAACTTCTCCCCTTTTCAATATCTTACTCAGTATTTTAACGAGAAACAAATAGATGATTGAAAATGAAGTATTTAAGGTTATTATCTAATCCATTATGTGTTTGTATCATTTTTATCGTATATTTAATGAATTAATAACAATAAACTGGAAATTTACAAAACGTGGAAAAACTGCAAAATATTGCCTAATTCGATGATATTTTGTTTATATCACATAAAGGAAAAAAGAGATGATAAACGTCAAAATATTACTAAGTTCGATGATTTTTAGTTTGAAACAAAATGCAAGAAAACTTGCTGAAAATGCAATATTATGCGATATTCTGAGATTTGAAGCCCAATTCACATATCGTGATACGACATGAAATAGTATCAAAGTATTGGTAAAAATGAATATATTTACGTAATATAAAACTACATGAAAAACGTGAAAAAGTCACTATTATACCAAATTTGAGGATTTTAACTTCGAATCATAAAGCGAGGTTTCGTATTATTTAGATCCAACAAAAGACATATGACAATGTGGTTTCCAATACAAATGATAAAAATCAATTTGTTTTCTTTAGAATTAACTAAAATGTTCCTGATTTTTCGTTTATATTACCGATGGAAGATGTACACGTAAAACCGCTCTATTCCGGCTGAAACGTCGATATATGCAATAAAAACCGAACTTCTCACCTTTTCAATATCTTACTCAGTATTTCAACGAGAAACAAATAGATAATTGAAGATGAAGTATTTAAGTTTATTATCTAATCTATTACGTGTTTGTATCATATTTATCGTATATTATATGAATTAATTCCATTAAACTGAAAATTCGCAAACACGTGCAAAAACGGCAAAAATATGGCCTAATTCGATGATATTTTGTTTAAATCACATAAAGGAAAAGGGGGTGATAAACGTCAAAATATTGCTAAATTCGATGATGTTTAGTACGAAACAAAAATGCAAGAAAACTTGCTTAAAATGCAATATTATGCGAAAATCTGAGATATGAAGGCAAAATCACATATCGTGATACTACATGAAATAGTATCGAAATATTGGTAAAAATGAATATATTTACGTAATATGAAAACGTGAAAACATGATAACGTGAAAAAATCACTATTATTCCAAATTTGTGGATTTTAGCTTCGAATCATAGAACGAGGTTTCGTAATATTTAGATCCAACAAAAGACATATGACAATGTTGTTTCCAATACAAATGATAAAAATCAATGTGTTTTCATTAGAATTAACTAAAATGTTCCTGATTTTCCGTTTATATTACCGATGGAAGATGTACACGTAAAATCGCTCTATTCCGGCTGAAACGTCGATATATGCAATAAAAACCGAACTTCTCCCCTTATCAATATCTTACTCAGTATTTTAACGAGAAACAAATAGATGATTGAAAATGAAGTATTTAAGGTTATTATCTAATCAATTATGTGTTTGTATCATTTTTATCGTATATTTAATGAATTAATAACAATAAACTGGAAATTTACAAAACGTGGAAAAACTGCAAAATATTGCCTAATTCGATGATATTTTGTTTATATCACATAAAGGAAAAAAGAGATGATAAACGTCAAAATATTACTAAGTTCGATGATTTTTAGTACGAAACAAAATGCAAGAAAACTTGCTTAAAATGCAATATTATGCGATATTCTGAGATTTGAAGCCCAATTCACATATCGTGATACGACATGAAATAGTATCAAAGTATTGGTAAAAATGAATATATTTACGTAATATAAAACTACATGAAAAACGTGAAAAAGTCACTATTATACCAAATTTGAGGATTTTAACTTCGAATCATAAAGCGAGGTTTCGTATTATTTAGATCCAACAAAAGACATATGACAATGTGGTTTCCAATACAAATGATAAAAATCAATTTGTTTTCTTTAGAATTAACTAAAATGTTCCTGATTTTTCGTTTATATTACCGATGGAAGATGTACACGTAAAACCGCTCTATTCCGGCTGAAACGTCGATATATGCAATAAAAACCGAACTTCTCACCTTTTCAATATCTTACTCAGTATTTCAACGAGAAACAAATAGATAATTGAAGATGAAGTATTTAAGTTTATTATCTAATCTATTACGTGTTTGTATCATATTTATCGTATATTATATGAATTAATTCCATTAAACTGAAAATTCGCAAACACGTGCAAAAACGGCAAAAATATGGCCTAATTCGATGATATTTTGTTTAAATCACATAAAGGAAAAGGGGATGATAAACGTCAAAATATTGCTAAATTCGATGATGTTTAGTACGAAACAAAAATGCAAGAAAACTTGCTTAAAATGCAATATTATGCGAAAATCTGAGATATGAAGGCAAAATCACATATCGTGATACTACATGAAATAGTATCGAAATATTGGTAAAAATGAATATATTTACGTAATATGAAAACGTGAAAACATGATAACGTGAAAAAATCACTATTATTCCAAATTTGTGGATTTTAGCTTCGAATCATAGAACGAGGTTTCGTAATATTTAGATCCAACAAAAGACATATGACAATGTTGTTTCCAATACAAATGATAAAAATCAATGTGTTTTCATTAGAATTAACTAAAATGTTCCTGATTTTCCGTTTATATTACCGATGGAAGATGTACACGTAAAATCGCTCTATTCCGGCTGAAACGTCGATATATGCAATAAAAACCGAACTTCTCCCCTTATCAATATCTTACTCAGTATTTTAACGAGAAACAAATAGATGATTGAAAATGAAGTATTTAAGGTTATTATCTAATCAATTATGTGTTTGTATCATTTTTATCGTATATTTAATGAATTAATAACAATAAACTGGAAATTTACAAAACGTGGAAAAACTGCAAAATATTGCCTAATTCGATGATATTTTGTTTATATCACATAAAGGAAAAAAGAGATGATAAACGTCAAAATATTACTAAGTTCGATGATTTTTAGTACGAAACAAAATGCAAGAAAACTTGCTTAAAATGCAATATTATGCGATATTCTGAGATTTGAAGCCCAATTCACATATCGTGATACGACATGAAATAGTATCAAAGTATTGGTAAAAATGAATATATTTACGTAATATAAAACTACATGAAAAACGTGAAAAAGTCACTATTATACCAAATTTGAGGATTTTAACTTCGAATCATAAAGCGAGGTTTCGTATTATTTAGATCCAACAAAAGACATATGACAATGTGGTTTCCAATACATATGATAAAAATCAATTTGTTTTCTTTAGAATTAACTAAAATGTTCCTGATTTTCCGTTTATATTACCGATGGAAGATGTACACGTAAAATCGCTCTATTCCGGCTGAAACGTCGATATATGCAATAAAAACCGAACTTCTCACCTTTTCAATATCTTACTCAGTGTTTCAACGAGAAACAAACAGATAATTGTAGATGAAGTATTTAAGTTTATTATCTAATCTATTACGAGTTTGTATCATATTTATTGTATATTATATGAATTATTACCATTAAACTGAAAATTCGCAAAAACGTGCAAAAACGGCAAAATATTGCCTAATTCGATGATATTTTGTTTAAATCACATAAAGGAATAGGGGATGATAAACGCCAAATTATTGCTAAATTCGATGATGTTTAGTACGAAACAAAAATGCAAGAAAACTTGCTTAAAATGCAATATTATGCGAAAATCTGAGATATGAAGGCCAAATCACATATCGCGATACTACATGAAATAGTATCGAAATATTGGTAAAAATGAATATATTTACGTAATATCAAACTACATGAAAACGTGAAAAAATCACTATTATTCCAAATTTGTGGATTTTAGCTTCGAATCATAGAACGAGGTTTCGTATTATTTAGATCCAACAAAAGACATATGACAATGTTGTTTCCAATACAAATGATAAAAATCAATGTGTTTTCATTAGAATTAACTAAAATGTTCCTGATTTTCCGTTTATATTACCGATGGAAGATGTACACGTAAAATCGCTCTATTCCGGCTGAAACGTCGATATATGCAATAAAAACCGAACTTCTCCCCTTTTCAATATCTTACTCAGTATTTTAACGAGAAACAAATAGATGATTGAAAATGAAGTATTTAAGGTTATTATCTAATCCATTATGTGTTTGTATCATTTTTATCGTATATTTAATGAATTAATAACAATAAACTGGAAATTTACAAAACGTGGAAAAACTGCAAAATATTGCCTAATTCGATGATATTTTGTTTATATCACATAAAGGAAAAAAGAGATGATAAACGTCAAAATATTACTAAGTTCGATGATTTTTAGTTTGAAACAAAATGCAAGAAAACTTGCTGAAAATGCAATATTATGCGATATTCTGAGATTTGAAGCCCAATTCACATATCGTGATACGACATGAAATAGTATCAAAGTATTGGTAAAAATGAATATATTTACGTAATATAAAACTACATGAAAAACGTGAAAAAGTCACTATTATACCAAATTTGAGGATTTTAACTTCGAATCATAAAGCGAGGTTTCGTATTATTTAGATCCAACAAAAGACATATGACTATGTGGTTTCCAATACAAATGATAAAAATCAATTTGTTTTCTTTAGAATTAACTAAAATGTTCCTGATTTTTCGTTTATATTACCGATGGAAGATGTACACGTAAAACCGCTCTATTCCGGCTGAAACGTCGATATATGCAATAAAAACCGAACTTCTCACCTTTTCAATATCTTACTCAGTATTTCAACGAGAAACAAATAGATAATTGAAGATGAAGTATTTAAGTTTATTATCTAATCTATTACGTGTTTGTATCATATTTATCGTATATTATATGAATTAATTCCATTAAACTGAAAATTCGCAAACACGTGCAAAAACGGCAAAAATATGGCCTAATTCGATGATATTTTGTTTAAATCACATAAAGGAAAAGGGGGTGATAAACGTCAAAATATTGCTAAATTCGATGATGTTTAGTACGAAACAAAAATGCAAGAAAACTTGCTTAAAATGCAATATTATGCGAAAATCTGAGATATGAAGGCAAAATCACATATCGTGATACTACATGAAATAGTATCGAAATATTGGTAAAAATGAATATATTTACGTAATATGAAAACGTGAAAACATGATAACGTGAAAAAATCACTATTATTCCAAATTTGTGGATTTTAGCTTCGAATCATAGAACGAGGTTTCGTAATATTTAGATCCAACAAAAGACATATGACAATGTTGTTTCCAATACAAATGATAAAAATCAATGTGTTTTCATTAGAATTAACTAAAATGTTCCTGATTTTCCGTTTATATTACCGATGGAAGATGTACACGTAAAATCGCTCTATTCCGGCTGAAACGTCGATATATGCAATAAAAACCGAACTTCTCCCCTTATCAATATCTTACTCAGTATTTTAACGAGAAACAAATAGATGATTGAAAATGAAGTATTTAAGGTTATTATCTAATCAATTATGTGTTTGTATCATTTTTATCGTATATTTAATGAATTAATAACAATAAACTGGAAATTTACAAAACGTGGAAAAACTGCAAAATATTGCCTAATTCGATGATATTTTGTTTATATCACATAAAGGAAAAAAGAGATGATAAACGTCAAAATATTACTAAGTTCGATGATTTTTAGTACGAAACAAAATGCAAGAAAACTTGCTTAAAATGCAATATTATGCGATATTCTGAGATTTGAAGCCCAATTCACATATCGTGATACGACATGAAATAGTATCAAAGTATTGGTAAAAATGAATATATTTACGTAATATAAAACTACATGAAAAACGTGAAAAAGTCACTATTATACCAAATTTGAGGATTTTAACTTCGAATCATAAAGCGAGGTTTCGTATTATTTAGATCCAACAAAAGACATATGACAATGTGGTTTCCAATACAAATGATAAAAATCAATTTGTTTTCTTTAGAATTAACTAAAATGTTCCTGATTTTTCGTTTATATTACCGATGGAAGATGTACACGTAAAACCGCTCTATTCCGGCTGAAACGTCGATATATGCAATAAAAACCGAACTTCTCACCTTTTCAATATCTTACTCAGTATTTCAACGAGAAACAAATAGATAATTGAAGATGAAGTATTTAAGTTTATTATCTAATCAATTACGTGTTTGTATCATATTTATCGTATATTATATGAATTAATTCCATTAAACTGAAAATTCGCAAACACGTGCAAAAACGGCAAAAATATGGCCTAATTCGATGATATTTTGTTTAAATCACATAAAGGAAAAGGGGATGATAAACGTCAAAATATTGCTAAATTCGATGATGTTTAGTACGAAACAAAAATGCAAGAAAACTTGCTTAAAATGCAATATTATGCGAAAATCTGAGATATGAAGGCAAAATCACATATCGTGATACTACATGAAATAGTATCGAAATATTGGTAAAAATGAATATATTTACGTAATATGAAAACGTGAAAACATGATAACGTGAAAAAATCACTATTATTCCAAATTTGTGGATTTTAGCTTCGAATCATAGAACGAGGTTTCGTAATATTTAGATCCAACAAAAGACATATGACAATGTTGTTTCCAATACAAATGATAAAAATCAATGTGTTTTCATTAGAATTAACTAAAATGTTCCTGATTTTCCGTTTATATTACCGATGGAAGATGTACACGTAAAACCGCTCTATTCCGGCTGAAACGTCGATATATGCAATAAAAACAGAACTTCTGCCCTTTCAATATCTTACTCAGTATTTCAACGAGAAACAAATAGATGATTGAAAATGAAGTATTTATGGCTATTATCTAATCAATTATGTGTTTGTATCATTTTTATCGTATATATAATGAATTATCAACAATAAACTGGAAATTCACAAAAACGTGTAAAAACAGCAAAATATTGCCTAATTCGATGATATTTTGTTTAACTCACAAAAAGGAAAAGGGGATGATAAACGTCAGAATATTGCTAAATTCGATGATGTTTAGTACGAAACAAAAATGCAAGAAAACTTGCTTAAAATGCAATATTATGCGAAAATCTGATATATGAAGGCCAAATCACATATCGTGATACTACATGAAATAGTATCGAAATATTGGTAAAAACGAATATATTTACGTAATATCAAACTACATGAAAACGTGAAAAAATCACTATTATTCCAAATTTGTGGATTTTAACTTCGAATCATAGAGCGAGGTTTCGTATTATTTAGATCCAACAAAAGACATATGACAATGTGGTTTCCAATACAAATGATAAAAATCAATTTGTTTTCTTTAGAATTAACTAAAATGTTCCTGATTTTCCGTTTATATTACCGATGGAAGATGTACACGTAAAATCGCTCTATTCCGGCTGAAACGTCGATATATGCTATAAAAACTGAACTTCTCACCTTTTCAATATCTTACTCAGTGTTTCAACGAGAAACAAATAGATAATTGTAGATGAAGTATTTAAGTTTATTATCTAATCTATTACGAGTTTGTATCATATTTATTGTATATTATATGAATTATTACCATTAAACTGAAAATTCGCAAAAACGTGCAAAAACGGCAAAATATTGCCTAATTCGATGATATTTTGTTTAAATCACATAACGGAATAGGGGATGATAAACGTCAAATTATTGCTAAATTCGATGATGTTTAGTACGAAACAAAAATGCAAGAAAACTTGCTTAAAATGCAATATTATGCGAAAATTTGAGATATGAAGGCCAAATCACATATCGCGATACTACATGAAATAGTATCGAAATATTGGTAAAAATGAATATATTTACGTAATATCAAACTACATGAAAACGTGAAAAAATCACTATTATTCCAAATTTGTGGATTTTAGCTTCGAATCATAGAACGAGGTTTCGTATTATTTAGATCCAACAAAAGACATATGACAATGTTGTTTCCAATACAAATGATAAAAATCAATGTGTTTTCATTAGAATTAACTAAAATGTTCCTGATTTTCCGTTTATATTACCGATGGAAGATGTACACGTAAAATCGCTCTATTCCGGCTGAAACGTCGATATATGCAATAAAAACCGAACTTCTCCCCTTTTCAATATCTTACTCAGTATTTTAACGAGAAACAAATAGATGATTGAAAATGAAGTATTTAAGGTTATTATCTAATCAATTATGTGTTTGTATCATTTTTATCGTATATTTAATGAATTAATAACAATAAACTGGAAATTTACAAAACGTGGAAAAACTGCAAAATATTGCCTAATTCGATGATATTTTGTTTATATCACATAAAGGAAAGAAGAGATGATAAACGTCAAAATATTACTAAGTTCGATGATTTTTAGTACGAAACAAAATGCAAGAAAACTTGCTTAAAATGCAATATTATGCGATATTCTGAGATTTGAAGTCCAATTCACATATCGTGATACGACATGAAATAGTATCAAAGTATTGGTAAAAATGAATATATTTACGTAATATAAAACTACATGAAAAACGTGAAAAAGTCACTATTATACCAAATTTGAGGATTTTAACTTGAATCATAAAGCGAGGTTTCGTATTATTTAGATCCAACAAAAGACATATGTCAATGTTGTTTCCAATCCAAATGATAAAAATCAATTTGTTTTCATTAGAATTATCTAAAATGTTCCTGATTTTCCGTTTATATTACCGATGGAAGATGTACACGTAAAACCGCTCTATTCCGGCTGAAACGTCGATATATGCAATAAAAACAGAACTTCTGCCCTTTTCAATATCTTACTCAGTTTTACTTAATATTTTATTTCTTACTTAATGTTTCTCAACGAGAAACAAATAGATGATTAAAAATGAAGTATTTATGGCTATTATCTAATCAATTATGTGTTTGTATCATTTTTATCGTATATATAATGAATTATCAACAATAAACTGGAAATTCACAAAAACGTGTAAAAACAGCAAAATATTGCCTAATTCGATGATATTTTGTTTAACTCACATAAAGGAAAAGGGGATGATAAACGTCAGAATATTGCTAAATTCGATGATGTTTAGTACGAAACAAAAATGCAAGAAAACTTGCTTAAAATGCAATATTATGCGAAAATCTGAGATATGAAGGCCAAATCACATATCGTGATACTACATGAAATAGTATCGAAATATTGGTAAAAACGAATATATTTACGTAATATCAAACTACATGAAAACGTGAAAAAATCACTATTATTCCAAATTTGTGGATTTTAACTTCGCATCATAGAGCGAGGTTTCGTATTATTTAGATCCAACAAAAGACATATGACAATGTGGTTTCCAATACAAATGATAAAAATCAATTTGTTTTCTTTAGAATAAACTAAAATGTTCCTGATTTTCCGTTTATATTACCGATGGAAGATGTACACGTAAAACCGCTCTCTTCCGGCTGAAACGTCGATATATGCAATAAAAACCGAACTTCTTCCCTTTTCAATATCTTACTCAGTATTTTAACGAGAAACAAATAGATGATTGAAAATGAAGTATTTAAGGTTATTATCTAATCAATTATGTGTTTGTATCATTTTTATCGTATATTATATGAAGTATTACCATTAAACTGAAAATTCGCAAAAGCGTGCAAAAACGGCAAAATATTGCCTAATTCGATGATATTTTGTTTAAATCACATAAAGGAAAAGGGGATGATAAACGTCAAAATATTGCTAAATTCGATGATGTTTTCATTAATTAGTACGAAACAAAAATGCAAGAAAACTTGCTTAAAATGCAATATTATGCGGAAATCTGAGATATGAAGGCCAAATCACATATCGTGATACTACATGAAATAGTATCGAAATATTGGTAAAAATGAATATATTTACGTAATATCAAACTACATGAAAACGTGAAAAAATCACTATTATTCCAAATTTGTGGATTTTAACTTCGAATCATAGAGCGAGGTTTCGTATTATTTAGATCCAAGAAAAGACATATGACAATGTTGTTTCCAATCCAAATGATAAAAATCAATGTGTTTTCATTGGAATTAACTAAAATGTTCCTGATTTTCCATTTATATTACCGATGGAAGATGAACACGTAAAATCGCTCTATTCCGGCTGAAACGTCGATATATGCAATAAAAACCGAACTTCTCCCCTTTTCAATATCTTACTCAGTATTTTAACGAGAAACAAATAGATGATTGAAAATGAAGTATTTAAGGTTATTATCTAATCAATTATGTGTTTCTATCATTTTTATCGTATATATAATGAATTATCTACAATAAACTGGAAATTCACAAAAACGTGTAAAAACAGCAAAATATTGCCTAATTCGATGATATTTTGTTTAACTCACATAAAGGAAAAGGGGATGATAAACGTCAAAATATTGCTAAATTCGATGATGTTTAGTACGAAACAAAAATGCAAGAAAACTTGCTTAAAATACAATATTATGCGAAAATCTGAGATATGAAGGCCAAATCACATATCGCGATACTACATGAAATAGTATCGAAATATTGGTAAAAATGAATATATTTACGTAATGTCAAACTACATGAAAACGTGAAAAAATCACTATTTTTCCAAATTTGTGAATTTTAGCTTCGAATCAAAGAACGAGGCTTCGTATTATTTAGATCCAACAAAAGACATATGCCAATGTTGTTTCCAATATAAATGATAAAAATCAATGTGTTTTCATTAGAATTAACTAAAATGTTCCTGATTTTCCGTTTATATTACCGATGGAAGATGTACACGTAAAATCGCTCTATTCCGGCTGAAACGTCGATATATGCAATAAAAACCGAACTTCTCCCCTTTTCAATATCTTACTCAGTATTTTAACGAGAAACAAATAGATGATTGAAAATGAAGTATTTATAGTTATTATCTAATCAATTATGTGTTTGTATCATTTTTATCGTATATTTAATGAATTAATAACAATAAACTGGAAATTTACAAAACGTGGAAAAACTGCAAAATATTGCCTAATTCGATGATATTTTGCTTATATCACATAAAGGAAAAAGGAGATGATAAACGTCAAAATATTAATAAATTCGATGATTTTTAGTACGAAACAAAATGCAAGAAAACTTGCTTAAAATGCAATATTATGCGATATTCTGAGATTTAAAGCCCAATTCACATATCGTGATACGACATGAAATAGTATCGAAATATTGGTAAAAATGAATATATGTACGTAATATAAAACTACATGAAAAACGTGAAAAAGTCACTATTATACCAAATTTGAGGATTTTAACTTCGAATCATAAAGCGAGGTTTCATATTATTTAGATCCAACAAAAGACATATGACAATGTGGTTTCCAATACAAATGATAAAAATCAATGTGTTTTCATTAGAATTAACTAAAATGTTCCTGATTTTCCGTTTATATTACCGATGGAAGATGTACACGTAAAACCGCTCTATTCCGGCTGAAACGTCGATATATGCAATAAAAACCGAACTTCTCACCTTTTCAATATCTTACTCAGTATTTCAACGAGAAACAAATAGATAATTGAAGATGAAGTATTTAAATTTATTATCTAATCTATTACGTGTTTGTATCATATTTATCGTATATTATATGAATTAATTCCATTAAACTGAAAATTCGCAAAAACGTGCAAAAACGGCAAAAATATGGCCTAATTCGATGATATTTTGTTTAAATCACATAAAGGAAAAGGGGATGATAAACGTCAAAATATTGCTAAATTCGATGATGTTTAGTACGAAACAAAAATGCAAGAAAACTTGCTTAAAATGCAATATTATGCGAAAATCTGAGATATGAAGGCAAAATCACATATCGTGATACTACATGAAATAGTATCGAAATATTGGTAAAAATGAATATATTTACGTAATATGAAAACGTGAAAACATGAAAACGTGAAAAAATCACTATTATTACAAATTTGTGGATTTTAGCTTCGAATCATAGAACGAGGTTTCGTAATATTTAGATCCAACAAAAGACATATGACAATGTTGTTTCCAATACAAATGATAAAAATCAATGTGTTTTCATTAGAATTAACTAAAATGTTCCTGATTTTCCGTTTATATTACCGATGGAAGATGTACACGTAAAATCGCTCTATTCCGGCTGAAACGTCGATATATGCAATAAAAACCGAACTTATCCCCTTATCAATATCTTACTCAGTATTTTAACGAGAAACAAATAGATGATTGAATATGAAGTATTTAAGGTTATTATCTAATCAATTATGTGTTTGTATCATTTTTATCGTATATTTAATGAATTAATAACAATAAACTGGAAATTTACAAAACGTGGAAAAACTGCAAAATATTGCCTAATTCAATGATATTTTGTTTATATCACATAAAGGAAAAAGGAGATGATAAACGTCAAAATATTACTAAATTCGATGATTTTTAGTACGAAACAAAATGCAAGAAAACTTGCTTAAAATGCAATATTATGCGATATTCTGAGATTTGAAGGCCAATTCACATATCGTGATACTACATGAAATAGCATCGAAATATTGGTAAAAATGAATATATTTATGTAATATAAAACTACATGAAAAACGTGAAAAAGTCACAATTATACCAAATTTGAGGATTTTAACTTCGAATCATAAAGCGAGGTTTCGTATTATTTAGATCCAACAAAAGACATATGACAATGTTGTTTCCAATCCAAATGATAAAAATCAATTTGTTTTCATTAGAATTAACTAAAATGTTCCTGATTTTACGTTTATATTACCGATGGAAGATGTACACGTAAAACCGCTCTATTCCGGCTGAAACGTCGATATATGCAATAAAAACAGAACTTCTGCCCTTTTCAATATCTTACTCAGTATTTCAACGAGAAACAAATAGATGATTGAAAATGAAGTATTTATGGCTATTATCTAATCAATTATGTGTTTGTATCATTTTTATCGTATATATAATGAATTATCAACAATAAACTGGAAATTCACAAAAACGTGTAAAAACAGCAAAATATTGCCTAATTCGATGATATTTTGTTTAACTCACATAAAGGAAAAGGGGATGATAAACGTCAGAATATTGCTAAATTCGATGATGTTTAGTACGAAACAAAAATGCAAGAAAACTTGCTTAAAATGCAATATTATGGGAAAATCTGAGATATGAAGGTCAAATCACATATCGTGATACTACATGAAATAGTATCGAAATATTGGTTAAAACGAATATATTTACGTAATATCAAACTACATGAAAACGTGAAAAAATCACTATTATTCCAAATTTGTGGATTTTAACTTCGAATCATAGAGCGAGGTTTCGTATTATTTAGATCCAACAAAAGACATATGACAATGTGGTTTCCAATACAAATGATAAAAATCAATTTGTTTTCTTTAGAATTAACTAAAATGTTCCTGATTTTCCGTTTATATTACCGATGGAAGATGTACACGTAAAATCGCTCTATTCCGGCTGAAACGTCGATATATGCAATAAAAACCGAACTTCTCACCTTTTCAATATCTTACTCAGTGTTTCAACGAGAAACAAATAGATAATTGTAGATGAAGTATTTAAGTTTATTATCTAATCTATTACGAGTTTGTATCATATTTATTGTATATTATATGAATTATTACCATTAAACTGAAAATTCGCAAAAACGTGCAAAAACGGCAAAATATTGCCTAATTCGATGATATTTTGTTTAAATCACATAAAGGAATAGGGGATGATAAACGCCAAATTATTGCTAAATTCGATGATGTTTAGTACGAAACAAAAATGCAAGAAAACTTGCTTAAAATGCAATATTATGCGAAAATCTGAGATATGAAGGCCAAATCACATATCGCGATACTACATGAAATAGTATCGAAATATTGGTAAAAATGAATATATTTACGTAATATCAAACTACATGAAAACGTGAAAAAATCACTATTATTCCAAATTTGTGGATTTTAGCTTCGAATCATAGAACGAGGTTTCGTATTATTTAGATCCAACAAAAGACATATGACAATGTTGTTTCCAATACAAATGATAAAAATCAATGTGTTTTCATTAGAATTAACTAAAATGTTCCTGATTTTCCGTTTATATTACCGATGGAAGATGTACACGTAAAATCGCTCTATTCCGGCTGAAACGTCGATATATGCAATAAAAACCGAACTTCTCCCCTTTTCAATATCTTACTCAGTATTTTAACGAGAAACAAATAGATGATTGAAAATGAAGTATTTAAGGTTATTATCTAATCAATTATGTGTTTGTATCATTTTTATCGTATATTTAATGAATTAATAACAATAAACTAGAAATTTACAAAACGTGGAAAAACTGCAAAATATTGCCTAATTCGATGATATTTTGTTTATATCACATAAAGGAAAAAAGAGATGATAAACGTCAAAATATTACTAAGTTCGATGATTTTTAGTACGAAACAAAATGCAAGAAAACTTGCTTAAAATGCAATATTATGCGATATTCTGAGATTTGAAGCCCAATTCACATATCGTGATACGACATGAAATAGTATCAAAGTATTGGTAAAAATGAATATATTTACGTAATATAAAACTACATGAAAAACGTGAAAAAGTCACTATTATACCAAATTTGAGGATTTTAACTTCGAATCATAAAGCGAGGTTTCGTATTATTTAGATCCAACAAAAGACATATGACAATGTGGTTTTCAATACAAATGATAAAAATCAATTTGTTTTCTTTAGAATTAACTAAAATGTTCCTGATTTTTCGTTTATATTACCGATGGAAGATGTACACGTAAAACCGCTCTATTCCGGCTGAAACGTCGATATATGCAATAAAAACCGAACTTCTCACCTTTTCAATATCTTACTCAGTATTTCAACGAGAAACAAATAGATAATTGAAGATAAAGTATTTAAGTTTATTATCTAATCTATTACGTGTTTGTATCATATTTATCGTATATTATATGAATTAATTCCATTAAACTGAAAATTCGCAAAAACGTACAAAAACGGCAAAAATATGGCCTAATTCGATGATATTTTGTTTAAATCACATAAAGGAAAAGGGGATGATAAACGTCAAAATATTGCTAAATTCGATGATGTTTAGTACGAAACAAAAATGCAAGAAAACTTGCTTAAAATGCAATATTATGCGAAAATCTGAGATATGAAGGCAAAATCACATATCGTGATACTACATGAAATAGTATCGAAATATTGGTAAAAATGAATATATTTACGTAATATGAAAACGTGAAAACATGATAACGTGAAAAAATCACTATTATTCCAAATTTGTGGATTTTAGCTTCGAATCATAGAACGAGGTTTCGTAATATTTAGATCCAACAAAAGACATATGACAATGTTGTTTCCAATACAAATGATAAAAATCAATGTGTTTTCATTAGAATTAACTAAAATGTTCCTGATTTTCCGTTTATATTACCGATGGAAGATGTACACGTAAAATCGCTCTATTCCGGCTGAAACGTCGATATATGCAATAAAAACCGAACTTCTCCCCTTATCAATATCTTACTCAGTATTTTAACGAGAAACAAATAGATGATTGAAAATGAAGTATTTAAGGTTATTATCTAATCAATTATGTGTTTGTATCATTTTTATCGTATATTTAATGAATTAATAACAATAAACTGGAAATTTACAAAACGTGGAAAAACTGCAAAATATTGCCTAATTCGATGATATTTTGTTTATATCACATAAAGGAAAAAAGAGATGATAAACGTCAAAATATTACTAAGTTCGATGATTTTTAGTACGAAACAAAATGCAAGAAAACTTGCTTAAAATGCAATATTATGCGATATTCTGAGATTTGAAGCCCAATTCACATATCGTGATACGACATGAAATAGTATCAAAGTATTGGTAAAAATGAATATATTTACGTAATATAAAACTACATGAAAAACGTGAAAAAGTCACTATTATACCAAATTTGAGGATTTTAACTTCGAATCATAAAGCGAGGTTTCGTATTATTTAGATCCAACAAAAGACATATGACAATGTGGTTTCCAATACAAATGATAAAAATCAATTTGTTTTCTTTAGAATTAACTAAAATGTTCCTGATTTTCCGTTTATATTACCGATGGAAGATGTACACGTAAAATCGCTCTATTCCGGCTGAAACGTCGATATATGCAATAAAAACCGAACTTCTCACCTTTTCAATATCTTACTCAGTGTTTCAACGAGAAACAAACAGATAATTGTAGATGAAGTATTTAAGTTTATTATCTAATCTATTACGAGTTTGTATCATATTTATTGTATATTATATGAATTATTACCATTAAACTGAAAATTCGCAAAAACGTGCAAAAACGGCAAAATATTGCCTAATTCGATGATATTTTGTTTAAATCACATAAAGGAATAGGGGATGATAAACGCCAAATTATTGCTAAATTCGATGATGTTTAGTACGAAACAAAAATGCAAGAAAACTTGCTTAAAATGCAATATTATGCGAAAATCTGAGATATGAAGGCCAAATCACATATCGCGATACTACATGAAATAGTATCGAAATATTGGTAAAAATGAATATATTTACGTAATATCAAACTACATGAAAACGTGAAAAAATCACTATTATTCCAAATTTGTGGATTTTAGCTTCGAATCATAGAACGAGGTTTCGTATTATTTAGATCCAACAAAAGACATATGACAATGTTGTTTCCAATACAAATGATAAAAATCAATGTGTTTTCATTAGAATTAACTAAAATGTTCCTGATTTTCCGTTTATATTACCGATGGAAGATGTACACGTAAAATCGCTCTATTCCGGCTGAAACGTCGATATATGCAATAAAAACCGAACTTCTCCCCTTTTCAATATCTTACTCAGTATTTTAACGAGAAACAAATAGATGATTGAAAATGAAGTATTTAAGGTTATTATCTAATCCATTATGTGTTTGTATCATTTTTATCGTATATTTAATGAATTAATAACAATAAACTGGAAATTTACAAAACGTGGAAAAACTGCAAAATATTGCCTAATTCGATGATATTTTGTTTATATCACATAAAGGAAAAAAGAGATGATAAACGTCAAAATATTACTAAGTTCGATGATTTTTAGTTTGAAACAAAATGCAAGAAAACTTGCTGAAAATGCAATATTATGCGATATTCTGAGATTTGAAGCCCAATTCACATATCGTGATACGACATGAAATAGTATCAAAGTATTGGTAAAAATGAATATATTTACGTAATATAAAACTACATGAAAAACGTGAAAAAGTCACTATTATACCAAATTTGAGGATTTTAACTTCGAATCATAAAGCGAGGTTTCGTATTATTTAGATCCAACAAAAGACATATGACAATGTGGTTTCCAATACAAATGATAAAAATCAATTTGTTTTCTTTAGAATTAACTAAAATGTTCCTGATTTTTCGTTTATATTACCGATGGAAGATGTACACGTAAAACCGCTCTATTCCGGCTGAAACGTCGATATATGCAATAAAAACCGAACTTCTCACCTTTTCAATATCTTACTCAGTATTTCAACGAGAAACAAATAGATAATTGAAGATGAAGTATTTAAGTTTATTATCTAATCTATTACGTGTTTGTATCATATTTATCGTATATTATATGAATTAATTCCATTAAACTGAAAATTCGCAAACACGTGCAAAAACGGCAAAAATATGGCCTAATTCGATGATATTTTGTTTAAATCACATAAAGGAAAAGGGGGTGATAAACGTCAAAATATTGCTAAATTCGATGATGTTTAGTACGAAACAAAAATGCAAGAAAACTTGCTTAAAATGCAATATTATGCGAAAATCTGAGATATGAAGGCAAAATCACATATCGTGATACTACATGAAATAGTATCGAAATATTGGTAAAAATGAATATATTTACGTAATATGAAAACGTGAAAACATGATAACGTGAAAAAATCACTATTATTCCAAATTTGTGGATTTTAGCTTCGAATCATAGAACGAGGTTTCGTAATATTTAGATCCAACAAAAGACATATGACAATGTTGTTTCCAATACAAATGATAAAAATCAATGTGTTTTCATTAGAATTAACTAAAATGTTCCTGATTTTCCGTTTATATTACCGATGGAAGATGTACACGTAAAATCGCTCTATTCCGGCTGAAACGTCGATATATGCAATAAAAACCGAACTTCTCCCCTTATCAATATCTTACTCAGTATTTTAACGAGAAACAAATAGATGATTGAAAATGAAGTATTTAAGGTTATTATCTAATCAATTATGTGTTTGTATCATTTTTATCGTATATTTAATGAATTAATAACAATAAACTGGAAATTTACAAAACGTGGAAAAACTGCAAAATATTGCCTAATTCGATGATATTTTGTTTATATCACATAAAGGAAAAAAGAGATGATAAACGTCAAAATATTACTAAGTTCGATGATTTTTAGTACGAAACAAAATGCAAGAAAACTTGCTTAAAATGCAATATTATGCGATATTCTGAGATTTGAAGCCCAATTCACATATCGTGATACGACATGAAATAGTATCAAAGTATTGGTAAAAATGAATATATTTACGTAATATAAAACTACATGAAAAACGTGAAAAAGTCACTATTATACCAAATTTGAGGATTTTAACTTCGAATCATAAAGCGAGGTTTCGTATTATTTAGATCCAACAAAAGACATATGACAATGTGGTTTCCAATACAAATGATAAAAATCAATTTGTTTTCTTTAGAATTAACTAAAATGTTCCTGATTTTTCGTTTATATTACCGATGGAAGATGTACACGTAAAACCGCTCTATTCCGGCTGAAACGTCGATATATGCAATAAAAACCGAACTTCTCACCTTTTCAATATCTTACTCAGTATTTCAACGAGAAACAAATAGATAATTGAAGATGAAGTATTTAAGTTTATTATCTAATCTATTACGTGTTTGTATCATATTTATCGTATATTATATGAATTAATTCCATTAAACTGAAAATTCGCAAACACGTGCAAAAACGGCAAAAATATGGCCTAATTCGATGATATTTTGTTTAAATCACATAAAGGAAAAGGGGATGATAAACGTCAAAATATTGCTAAATTCGATGATGTTTAGTACGAAACAAAAATGCAAGAAAACTTGCTTAAAATGCAATATTATGCGAAAATCTGAGATATGAAGGCAAAATCACATATCGTGATACTACATGAAATAGTATCGAAATATTGGTAAAAATGAATATATTTACGTAATATGAAAACGTGAAAACATGATAACGTGAAAAAATCACTATTATTCCAAATTTGTGGATTTTAGCTTCGAATCATAGAACGAGGTTTCGTAATATTTAGATCCAACAAAAGACATATGACAATGTTGTTTCCAATACAAATGATAAAAATCAATGTGTTTTCATTAGAATTAACTAAAATGTTCCTGATTTTCCGTTTATATTACCGATGGAAGATGTACACGTAAAATCGCTCTATTCCGGCTGAAACGTCGATATATGCAATAAAAACCGAACTTCTCCCCTTATCAATATCTTACTCAGTATTTTAACGAGAAACAAATAGATGATTGAAAATGAAGTATTTAAGGTTATTATCTAATCAATTATGTGTTTGTATCATTTTTATCGTATATTTAATGAATTAATAACAATAAACTGGAAATTTACAAAACGTGGAAAAACTGCAAAATATTGCCTAATTCGATGATATTTTGTTTATATCACATAAAGGAAAAAAGAGATGATAAACGTCAAAATATTACTAAGTTCGATGATTTTTAGTACGAAACAAAATGCAAGAAAACTTGCTTAAAATGCAATATTATGCGATATTCTGAGATTTGAAGCCCAATTCACATATCGTGATACGACATGAAATAGTATCAAAGTATTGGTAAAAATGAATATATTTACGTAATATAAAACTACATGAAAAACGTGAAAAAGTCACTATTATACCAAATTTGAGGATTTTAACTTCGAATCATAAAGCGAGGTTTCGTATTATTTAGATCCAACAAAAGACATATGACAATGTGGTTTCCAATACATATGATAAAAATCAATTTGTTTTCTTTAGAATTAACTAAAATGTTCCTGATTTTCCGTTTATATTACCGATGGAAGATGTACACGTAAAATCGCTCTATTCCGGCTGAAACGTCGATATATGCAATAAAAACCGAACTTCTCACCTTTTCAATATCTTACTCAGTGTTTCAACGAGAAACAAACAGATAATTGTAGATGAAGTATTTAAGTTTATTATCTAATCTATTACGAGTTTGTATCATATTTATTGTATATTATATGAATTATTACCATTAAACTGAAAATTCGCAAAAACGTGCAAAAACGGCAAAATATTGCCTAATTCGATGATATTTTGTTTAAATCACATAAAGGAATAGGGGATGATAAACGCCAAATTATTGCTAAATTCGATGATGTTTAGTACGAAACAAAAATGCAAGAAAACTTGCTTAAAATGCAATATTATGCGAAAATCTGAGATATGAAGGCCAAATCACATATCGCGATACTACATGAAATAGTATCGAAATATTGGTAAAAATGAATATATTTACGTAATATCAAACTACATGAAAACGTGAAAAAATCACTATTATTCCAAATTTGTGGATTTTAGCTTCGAATCATAGAACGAGGTTTCGTATTATTTAGATCCAACAAAAGACATATGACAATGTTGTTTCCAATACAAATGATAAAAATCAATGTGTTTTCATTAGAATTAACTAAAATGTTCCTGATTTTCCGTTTATATTACCGATGGAAGATGTACACGTAAAATCGCTCTATTCCGGCTGAAACGTCGATATATGCAATAAAAACCGAACTTCTCCCCTTTTCAATATCTTACTCAGTATTTTAACGAGAAACAAATAGATGATTGAAAATGAAGTATTTAAGGTTATTATCTAATCCATTATGTGTTTGTATCATTTTTATCGTATATTTAATGAATTAATAACAATAAACTGGAAATTTACAAAACGTGGAAAAACTGCAAAATATTGCCTAATTCGATGATATTTTGTTTATATCACATAAAGGAAAAAAGAGATGATAAACGTCAAAATATTACTAAGTTCGATGATTTTTAGTTTGAAACAAAATGCAAGAAAACTTGCTGAAAATGCAATATTATGCGATATTCTGAGATTTGAAGCCCAATTCACATATCGTGATACGACATGAAATAGTATCAAAGTATTGGTAAAAATGAATATATTTACGTAATATAAAACTACATGAAAAACGTGAAAAAGTCACTATTATACCAAATTTGAGGATTTTAACTTCGAATCATAAAGCGAGGTTTCGTATTATTTAGATCCAACAAAAGACATATGACTATGTGGTTTCCAATACAAATGATAAAAATCAATTTGTTTTCTTTAGAATTAACTAAAATGTTCCTGATTTTTCGTTTATATTACCGATGGAAGATGTACACGTAAAACCGCTCTATTCCGGCTGAAACGTCGATATATGCAATAAAAACCGAACTTCTCACCTTTTCAATATCTTACTCAGTATTTCAACGAGAAACAAATAGATAATTGAAGATGAAGTATTTAAGTTTATTATCTAATCTATTACGTGTTTGTATCATATTTATCGTATATTATATGAATTAATTCCATTAAACTGAAAATTCGCAAACACGTGCAAAAACGGCAAAAATATGGCCTAATTCGATGATATTTTGTTTAAATCACATAAAGGAAAAGGGGGTGATAAACGTCAAAATATTGCTAAATTCGATGATGTTTAGTACGAAACAAAAATGCAAGAAAACTTGCTTAAAATGCAATATTATGCGAAAATCTGAGATATGAAGGCAAAATCACATATCGTGATACTACATGAAATAGTATCGAAATATTGGTAAAAATGAATATATTTACGTAATATGAAAACGTGAAAACATGATAACGTGAAAAAATCACTATTATTCCAAATTTGTGGATTTTAGCTTCGAATCATAGAACGAGGTTTCGTAATATTTAGATCCAACAAAAGACATATGACAATGTTGTTTCCAATACAAATGATAAAAATCAATGTGTTTTCATTAGAATTAACTAAAATGTTCCTGATTTTCCGTTTATATTACCGATGGAAGATGTACACGTAAAATCGCTCTATTCCGGCTGAAACGTCGATATATGCAATAAAAACCGAACTTCTCCCCTTATCAATATCTTACTCAGTATTTTAACGAGAAACAAATAGATGATTGAAAATGAAGTATTTAAGGTTATTATCTAATCAATTATGTGTTTGTATCATTTTTATCGTATATTTAATGAATTAATAACAATAAACTGGAAATTTACAAAACGTGGAAAAACTGCAAAATATTGCCTAATTCGATGATATTTTGTTTATATCACATAAAGGAAAAAAGAGATGATAAACGTCAAAATATTACTAAGTTCGATGATTTTTAGTACGAAACAAAATGCAAGAAAACTTGCTTAAAATGCAATATTATGCGATATTCTGAGATTTGAAGCCCAATTCACATATCGTGATACGACATGAAATAGTATCAAAGTATTGGTAAAAATGAATATATTTACGTAATATAAAACTACATGAAAAACGTGAAAAAGTCACTATTATACCAAATTTGAGGATTTTAACTTCGAATCATAAAGCGAGGTTTCGTATTATTTAGATCCAACAAAAGACATATGACAATGTGGTTTCCAATACAAATGATAAAAATCAATTTGTTTTCTTTAGAATTAACTAAAATGTTCCTGATTTTTCGTTTATATTACCGATGGAAGATGTACACGTAAAACCGCTCTATTCCGGCTGAAACGTCGATATATGCAATAAAAACCGAACTTCTCACCTTTTCAATATCTTACTCAGTATTTCAACGAGAAACAAATAGATAATTGAAGATGAAGTATTTAAGTTTATTATCTAATCTATTACGTGTTTGTATCATATTTATCGTATATTATATGAATTAATTCCATTAAACTGAAAATTCGCAAACACGTGCAAAAACGGCAAAAATATGGCCTAATTCGATGATATTTTGTTTAAATCACATAAAGGAAAAGGGGATGATAAACGTCAAAATATTGCTAAATTCGATGATGTTTAGTACGAAACAAAAATGCAAGAAAACTTGCTTAAAATGCAATATTATGCGAAAATCTGAGATATGAAGGCAAAATCACATATCGTGATACTACATGAAATAGTATCGAAATATTGGTAAAAATGAATATATTTACGTAATATGAAAACGTGAAAACATGATAACGTGAAAAAATCACTATTATTCCAAATTTGTGGATTTTAGCTTCGAATCATAGAACGAGGTTTCGTAATATTTAGATCCAACAAAAGACATATGACAATGTTGTTTCCAATACAAATGATAAAAATCAATGTGTTTTCATTAGAATTAACTAAAATGTTCCTGATTTTCCGTTTATATTACCGATGGAAGATGTACACGTAAAATCGCTCTATTCCGGCTGAAACGTCGATATATGCAATAAAAACCGAACTTCTCCCCTTATCAATATCTTACTCAGTATTTTAACGAGAAACAAATAGATGATTGAAAATGAAGTATTTAAGGTTATTATCTAATCAATTATGTGTTTGTATCATTTTTATCGTATATTTAATGAATTAATAACAATAAACTGGAAATTTACAAAACGTGGAAAAACTGCAAAATATTGCCTAATTCGATGATATTTTCTTTATATCACATAAAGGAAAAAGGAGATGATAAACGTCAAAATATTACTAAATTCGATGATTTTTAGTACGAAACAAAATGCAAGAAAACTTGCTTAAAATGCAATATTATGCGATATTCTGAGATTTGAAGGCCAATTCACATATCGTGATACTACATGAAATAGTATCGAAATATTGGTAAAATGAATATATTTACGTAATATAAAACTACATGAAAAACGTGAAAAAGTCACAAATATACCAAATTTGAGGATTTTAACTTCGAATCATAGAGCGAGGTTTCGTATTATTTAGATCCAACAAAAGACATATGACAATGTTGTTTCCAATCCAAATGATAAAAATCAATTTGTTTTCATTAGAATTAACTAAAATGTTCCTGATTTTACGTTTATATTACCGATGGAAGATGTACACGTAAAACCGCTCTATTCCGGCTGAAACGTCGATATATGCAATAAAAACAGAACTTCTGCCCTTTCAATATCTTACTCAGTATTTCAACGAGAAACAAATAGATGATTGAAAATGAAGTATTTATGGCTATTATCTAATCAATTATGTGTTTGTATCATTTTTATCGTATATATAATGAATTATCAACAATAAACTGGAAATTCACAAAAACGTGTAAAAACAGCAAAATATTGCCTAATTCGATGATATTTTGTTTAACTCACAAAAAGGAAAAGGGGATGATAAACGTCAGAATATTGCTAAATTCGATGATGTTTAGTACGAAACAAAAATGCAAGAAAACTTGCTTAAAATGCAATATTATGCGAAAATCTGATATATGAAGGCCAAATCACATATCGTGATACTACATGAAATAGTATCGAAATATTGGTAAAAACGAATATATTTACGTAATATCAAACTACATGAAAACGTGAAAAAATCACTATTATTCCAAATTTGTGGATTTTAACTTCGAATCATAGAGCGAGGTTTCGTATTATTTAGATCCAACAAAAGACATATGACAATGTGGTTTCCAATACAAATGATAAAAATCAATTTGTTTTCTTTAGAATTAACTAAAATGTTCCTGATTTTCCGTTTATATTACCGATGGAAGATGTACACGTAAAATCGCTCTATTCCGGCTGAAACGTCGATATATGCTATAAAAACTGAACTTCTCACCTTTTCAATATCTTACTCAGTGTTTCAACGAGAAACAAATAGATAATTGTAGATGAAGTATTTAAGTTTATTATCTAATCTATTACGAGTTTGTATCATATTTATTGTATATTATATGAATTATTACCATTAAACTGAAAATTCGCAAAAACGTGCAAAAACGGCAAAATATTGCCTAATTCGATGATATTTTGTTTAAATCACATAACGGAATAGGGGATGATAAACGTCAAATTATTGCTAAATTCGATGATGTTTAGTACGAAACAAAAATGCAAGAAAACTTGCTTAAAATGCAATATTATGCGAAAATTTGAGATATGAAGGCCAAATCACATATCGCGATACTACATGAAATAGTATCGAAATATTGGTAAAAATGAATATATTTACGTAATATCAAACTACATGAAAACGTGAAAAAATCACTATTATTCCAAATTTGTGGATTTTAGCTTCGAATCATAGAACGAGGTTTCGTATTATTTAGATCCAACAAAAGACATATGACAATGTTGTTTCCAATACAAATGATAAAAATCAATGTGTTTTCATTAGAATTAACTAAAATGTTCCTGATTTTCCGTTTATATTACCGATGGAAGATGTACACGTAAAATCGCTCTATTCCGGCTGAAACGTCGATATATGCAATAAAAACCGAACTTCTCCCCTTTTCAATATCTTACTCAGTATTTTAACGAGAAACAAATAGATGATTGAAAATGAAGTATTTAAGGTTATTATCTAATCAATTATGTGTTTGTATCATTTTTATCGTATATTTAATGAATTAATAACAATAAACTGGAAATTTACAAAACGTGGAAAAACTGCAAAATATTGCCTAATTCGATGATATTTTGTTTATATCACATAAAGGAAAGAAGAGATGATAAACGTCAAAATATTACTAAGTTCGATGATTTTTAGTACGAAACAAAATGCAAGAAAACTTGCTTAAAATGCAATATTATGCGATATTCTGAGATTTGAAGTCCAATTCACATATCGTGATACGACATGAAATAGTATCAAAGTATTGGTAAAAATGAATATATTTACGTAATATAAAACTACATGAAAAACGTGAAAAAGTCACTATTATACCAAATTTGAGGATTTTAACTTGAATCATAAAGCGAGGTTTCGTATTATTTAGATCCAACAAAAGACATATGTCAATGTTGTTTCCAATCCAAATGATAAAAATCAATTTGTTTTCATTAGAATTATCTAAAATGTTCCTGATTTTCCGTTTATATTACCGATGGAAGATGTACACGTAAAACCGCTCTATTCCGGCTGAAACGTCGATATATGCAATAAAAACAGAACTTCTGCCCTTTTCAATATCTTACTCAGTTTTACTTAATATTTTATTTCTTACTTAATGTTTCTCAACGAGAAACAAATAGATGATTAAAAATGAAGTATTTATGGCTATTATCTAATCAATTATGTGTTTGTATCATTTTTATCGTATATATAATGAATTATCAACAATAAACTGGAAATTCACAAAAACGTGTAAAAACAGCAAAATATTGCCTAATTCGATGATATTTTGTTTAACTCACATAAAGGAAAAGGGGATGATAAACGTCAGAATATTGCTAAATTCGATGATGTTTAGTACGAAACAAAAATGCAAGAAAACTTGCTTAAAATGCAATATTATGCGAAAATCTGAGATATGAAGGCCAAATCACATATCGTGATACTACATGAAATAGTATCGAAATATTGGTAAAAACGAATATATTTACGTAATATCAAACTACATGAAAACGTGAAAAAATCACTATTATTCCAAATTTGTGGATTTTAACTTCGCATCATAGAGCGAGGTTTCGTATTATTTAGATCCAACAAAAGACATATGACAATGTGGTTTCCAATACAAATGATAAAAATCAATTTGTTTTCTTTAGAATAAACTAAAATGTTCCTGATTTTCCGTTTATATTACCGATGGAAGATGTACACGTAAAACCGCTCTCTTCCGGCTGAAACGTCGATATATGCAATAAAAACCGAACTTCTTCCCTTTTCAATATCTTACTCAGTATTTTAACGAGAAACAAATAGATGATTGAAAATGAAGTATTTAAGGTTATTATCTAATCAATTATGTGTTTGTATCATTTTTATCGTATATTATATGAAGTATTACCATTAAACTGAAAATTCGCAAAAGCGTGCAAAAACGGCAAAATATTGCCTAATTCGATGATATTTTGTTTAAATCACATAAAGGAAAAGGGGATGATAAACGTCAAAATATTGCTAAATTCGATGATGTTTTCATTAATTAGTACGAAACAAAAATGCAAGAAAACTTGCTTAAAATGCAATATTATGCGGAAATCTGAGATATGAAGGCCAAATCACATATCGTGATACTACATGAAATAGTATCGAAATATTGGTAAAAATGAATATATTTACGTAATATCAAACTACATGAAAACGTGAAAAAATCACTATTATTCCAAATTTGTGGATTTTAACTTCGAATCATAGAGCGAGGTTTCGTATTATTTAGATCCAACAAAAGACATATGACAATGTTGTTTCCAATCCAAATGATAAAAATCAATGTGTTTTCACTAGAATTAACTAAAATGTTCCTGATTTTCCGTTTATATTACCGATGGAAGATGTACACGTAAAATCGCTCTATTCCGGCTGAAACGTCGATATATGCAATAAAAACCGAACTTCTCCCCTTTTCAATATCTTACTCAGTATTTTAACGAGAAACAAATAGATGATTGAAAATGAAGTATTTAAGGTTATTATCTAATCAATTATGTGTTTGTATCATTTTTATCGTATATATAATGAATTATCAACAATAAACTGGAAATTCACAAAAACGTGTAAAAACAGCAAAATATTGCCTAATTCGATGATTTTTTGTTTAACTCACATAAAGGAAAAGGGGATGATAAACGTCAAAATATTGCTAAATTCGATGATGTTTAGTACGAAACAAAAATGCAAGAAAACTTGCTTAAAATGCAGTATTATGCGAAAATCTGAGATATGAAGGCCAAATCACATATCGCGATACTACATGAAATAGTATCGAAATATTGGTAAAAATGAATATATTTACGTAATATCAAACTACATGAAAACGTGAAAAAATCACTATTATTCCAAATTTGTGGATTTTAGCTTCGAATCATAGAACGAGGTTTCGTATTATTTAGATCTAACAAAAGACATATGCCAATGTTGTTTCCAATACAAATGATAAAAATCAATGTGTTTTCATTAGAATTAACTAAAATGTTCCTGATTTTCCGTTTATATTACCGATGGAAGATGTACACGTAAAATCGCTCTATTCCGGCTGAAACGTCGATATATGCAATAAAAACCGAACTTCTCCCCTTTTCAATATCTTACTCAGTATTTTAACGAGAAACAAATAGATGATTGAAAATGAAGTATTTAAGGTTATTATCTAATCAATTATGTGTTTGTATCATTTTTATCGTATATTTAATGAATTAATAACAATAAACTGGAAATTTACAAAACGTGGAAAAACTGCAAAATATTGCCAAATTCGATGATATTTTGTTTATATCACATAAAGGAAAAAGGAGATGATAAACGTCAAAATATTACTAAATTCGATGATTTTTAGTACGAAACAAAATGCAAGAAAACTTGCTTAAAATGCAATATTATGCGATATTCTGAGATTTGAAGGCCAATTCACATATCGTGATTCTACATGAAATAGTATCGAAATATTGGTAAAATGAATATATTTACGTAATATAAAACTACATGAAAAACGTGAAAAAGTCACAATTATACCAAATTTGAGGATTTTAACTTCGAATCATAAAGCGAGGTTTCGTATTATTTAGATCCAACAAAAGACATATGACAATGTTGTTTCCAATCCAAATGATAAAAATCAATTTGTTTTCATTAGAATTAACTAAAATGTTCCTGATTTTACGTTTATATTACCGATGGAAGATGTACACGTAAAACCGCTCTATTCCGGCTGAAACGTCGATATATGCAATAAAAACAGAACTTCTGCCCTTTCAATATCTTACTCAGTATTTCAACGAGAAACAAATAGATGATTGAAAATGAAGTATTTATGGCTATTATCTAATCAATTGTGTATTTGTATCATTTTTATCGTATATATAATGAATTATCAACAATAAACTGGAAATTCACAAAAACGTGTAAAAACAGCAAAATATTGCCTAATTCGATGATGTTTAATTCGATGTTTAACTCACAAAAAGGAAAAGGGGATGATAAACGTCAGAAGATTGCTAAATTCGATGATGTTTAGTACGAAACAAAAATGCAAGAAAACTTGCTTAAAATGCAATATTATGCGAAAATCTGATATATGAAGGCCAAATCACATATCGTGATACTACATGAAATAGTATCGAAATATTGGTAAAAACGAATATATTTACGTAATATCAAACTACATGAAAACGTGAAAAAATCACTATTATTCCAAATTTGTGGATTTTAACTTCGAATCATAGAGCGAGGTTTCGTATTATTTAGATCCAACAAAAGACATATGACAATGTGGTTTCCAATACAAATGATAAAAATCAATTTGTTTTCTTTAGAATTAACTAAAATGTTCCTGATTTTCCGTTTATATTACCGATGGAAGATGTACACGTAAAATCGCTCTATTCCGGCTGAAACGTCGATATATGCAATAAAAACTGAACTTCTCACCTTTTCAATATCTTACTCAGTGTTTCAACGAGAAACAAATAGATAATTGTAGATGAAGTATTTAAGTTTATTATCTAATCTATTACGAGTTTGTATCATATTTATTGTATATATTATGAATTATTACCATTAAACTGAAAATTCGCAAAAACGTGCAAAAACGGCAAAATATTGCCTAATTCGATGATATTTTGTTTAAATCACATAACGGAATAGGGGATGATAAACGTCAAATTATTGCTAAATTCGGTGATGTTTAGTACGAAACAAAAATGCAAGAAAACTTGCTTAAAATGCAATATTATGCGAAAATCTGAGATATGAAGGCCAAATCACATATCGCGATACTACATGAAATAGTATCGAAATATTGGTAAAAATGAATATATTTACGTAATATCAAACTACATGAAAACGTGAAAAAATCACTATTATTCCAAATTTGTGGATTTTTGCTTCGAATCATAGAACGAGGTTTCGTATTATTTAGATCCAACAAAAGACATATGACAATGTTGTTTCCAATACAAATGATAAAAATCAATGTGTTTTCATTAGAATTAACTAAAATGTTCCTGATTTTCCGTTTATATTACCGATGGAAGATGTACACGTAAAATCGCTCTATTCCGGCTGAAACGTCGATATATGCAATAAAAACCGAACTTCTCCCCTTTTCAATATCTTACTCAGTATTTTAACGAGAAACAAATAGATGATTGAAAATGAAGTATTTAAGGTTATTATCTAATCAATTATGTGTTTGTATCATTTTTATCGTATATTTAATGAATTAATAACAATAAACTGGAAATTTACAAAACGTGGAAAAACTGCAAAATATTGCCTAATTCGATGATATTTTGTTTATATCACATAAAGGAAAGAAGAGATGATAAACGTCAAAATATTACTAAGTTCGATGATTTTTAGTACGAAACAAAATGCAAGAAAACTTGCTTAAAATGCAATATTATGCGATATTCTGAGATTTGAAGTCCAATTCACATATCGTGATACGACATGAAATAGTATCAAAGTATTGGTAAAAATGAATATATTTACGTAATATAAAACTACATGAAAAACGTGAAAAAGTCACTATTATACCAAATTTGAGGATTTTAACTTGAATCATAAAGCGAGGTTTCGTATTATTTAGATCCAACAAAAGACATATGTCAATGTTGTTTCCAATCCAAATGATAAAAATCAATTTGTTTTCATTAGAATTATCTAAAATGTTCCTGATTTTCCGTTTATATTACCGATGGAAGATGTACACGTAAAACCGCTCTATTCCGGCTGAAACGTCGATATATGCAATAAAAACAGAACTTCTGCCCTTTTCAATATCTTACTCAGTTTTACTTAATATTTTATTTCTTACTTAATGTTTCTCAACGAGAAACAAATAGATGATTAAAAATGAAGTATTTATGGCTATTATCTAATCAATTATGTGTTTGTATCATTTTTATCGTATATATAATGAATTATCAACAATAAACTGGAAATTCACAAAAACGTGTAAAAACAGCAAAATATTGCCTAATTCGATGATATTTTGTTTAACTCACATAAAGGAAAAGGGGATGATAAACGTCAGAATATTGCTAAATTCGATGATGTTTAGTACGAAACAAAAATGCAAGAAAACTTGCTTAAAATGCAATATTATGCGAAAATCTGAGATATGAAGGCCAAATCACATATCGTGATACTACATGAAATAGTATCGAAATATTGGTAAAAACGAATATATTTACGTAATATCAAACTACATGAAAACGTGAAAAAATCACTATTATTCCAAATTTGTGGATTTTAACTTCGCATCATAGAGCGAGGTTTCGTATTATTTAGATCCAACAAAAGACATATGACAATGTGGTTTCCAATACAAATGATAAAAATCAATTTGTTTTCTTTAGAATAAACTAAAATGTTCCTGATTTTCCGTTTATATTACCGATGGAAGATGTACACGTAAAACCGCTCTCTTCCGGCTGAAACGTCGATATATGCAATAAAAACCGAACTTCTTCCCTTTTCAATATCTTACTCAGTATTTTAACGAGAAACAAATAGATGATTGAAAATGAAGTATTTAAGGTTATTATCTAATCAATTATGTGTTTGTATCATTTTTATCGTATATTATATGAAGTATTACCATTAAACTGAAAATTCGCAAAAGCGTGCAAAAACGGCAAAATATTGCCTAATTCGATGATATTTTGTTTAAATCACATAAAGGAAAAGGGGATGATAAACGTCAAAATATTGCTAAATTCGATGATGTTTTCATTAATTAGTACGAAACAAAAATGCAAGAAAACTTGCTTAAAATGCAATATTATGCGGAAATCTGAGATATGAAGGCCAAATCACATATCGTGATACTACATGAAATAGTATCGAAATATTGGTAAAAATGAATATATTTACGTAATATCAAACTACATGAAAACGTGAAAAAATCACTATTATTCCAAATTTGTGGATTTTAACTTCGAATCATAGAGCGAGGTTTCGTATTATTTAGATCCAACAAAAGACATATGACAATGTTGTTTCCAATCCAAATGATAAAAATCAATGTGTTTTCACTAGAATTAACTAAAATGTTCCTGATTTTCCGTTTATATTACCGATGGAAGATGTACACGTAAAATCGCTCTATTCCGGCTGAAACGTCGATATATGCAATAAAAACCGAACTTCTCCCCTTTTCAATATCTTACTCAGTATTTTAACGAGAAACAAATAGATGATTGAAAATGAAGTATTTAAGGTTATTATCTAATCAATTATGTGTTTGTATCATTTTTATCGTATATATAATGAATTATCAACAATAAACTGGAAATTCACAAAAACGTGTAAAAACAGCAAAATATTGCCTAATTCGATGATATTTTGTTTAACTCACATAAAGGAAAAGGGGATGATAAACGTCAAAATATTGCTAAATTCGATGATGTTTAGTACGAAACAAAAATGCAAGAAAACTTGCTTAAAATGCAGTATTATGCGAAAATCTGAGATATGAAGGCCAAATCACATATCGCGATACTACATGAAATAGTATCGAAATATTGGTAAAAATGAATATATTTACGTAATATCAAACTACATGAAAACGTGAAAAAATCACTATTATTCCAAATTTGTGGATTTTAGCTTCGAATCATAGAACGAGGTTTCGTATTATTTAGATCTAACAAAAGACATATGCCAATGTTGTTTCCAATACAAATGATAAAAATCAATGTGTTTTCATTAGAATTAACTAAAATGTTCCTGATTTTCCGTTTATATTACCGATGGAAGATGTACACGTAAAATCGCTCTATTCCGGCTGAAACGTCGATATATGCAATAAAAACCGAACTTCTCCCCTTTTCAATATCTTACTCAGTATTTTAACGAGAAACAAATAGATGATTGAAAATGAAGTATTTAAGGTTATTATCTAATCAATTATGTGTTTGTATCATTTTTATCGTATATTTAATGAATTAATAACAATAAACTGGAAATTTACAAAACGTGGAAAAACTGCAAAATATTGCCAAATTCGATGATATTTTGTTTATATCACATAAAGGAAAAAGGAGATGATAAACGTCAAAATATTACTAAATTCGATGATTTTTAGTACGAAACAAAATGCAAGAAAACTTGCTTAAAATGCAATATTATGCGATATTCTGAGATTTGAAGGCCAATTCACATATCGTGATTCTACATGAAATAGTATCGAAATATTGGTAAAATGAATATATTTACGTAATATAAAACTACATGAAAAACGTGAAAAAGTCACAATTATACCAAATTTGAGGATTTTAACTTCGAATCATAAAGCGAGGTTTCGTATTATTTAGATCCAACAAAAGACATATGACAATGTTGTTTCCAATCCAAATGATAAAAATCAATTTGTTTTCATTAGAATTAACTAAAATGTTCCTGATTTTACGTTTATATTACCGATGCAAGATGTACACGTAAAACCGCTCTATTCCGGCTGAAACGTCGATATATGCAATAAAAACAGAACTTCTGCCCTTTCAATATCTTACTCAGTATTTCAACGAGAAACAAATAGATGATTGAAAATGAAGTATTTATGGCTATTATCTAATGAATTGTGTATTTGTATCATTTTTATCGTATATATAATGAATTATCAACAATAAACTGGAAATTCACAAAAACGTGTAAAAACAGCAAAATATTGCCTAATTCGATGATGTTTAATTCGATGTTTAACTCACAAAAAGGAAAAGGGGATGATAAACGTCAGAAGATTGCTAAATTCGATGATGTTTAGTACGAAACAAAAATGCAAGAAAACTTGCTTAAAATGCAATATTATGCGAAAATCTGATATATGAAGGCCAAATCACATATCGTGATACTACATGAAATAGTATCGAAATATTGGTAAAAACGAATATATTTACGTAATATCAAACTACATGAAAACGTGAAAAAATCACTATTATTCCAAATTTGTGGATTTTAACTTCGAATCATAGAGCGAGGTTTCGTATTATTTAGATCCAACAAAAGACATATGACAATGTGGTTTCCAATACAAATGATAAAAATCAATTTGTTTTCTTTAGAATTAACTAAAATGTTCCTGATTTTCCGTTTATATTACCGATGGAAGATGTACACGTAAAATCGCTCTATTCCGGCTGAAACGTCGATATATGCAATAAAAACTGAACTTCTCACCTTTTCAATATCTTACTCAGTGTTTCAACGAGAAACAAATAGATAATTGTAGATGAAGTATTTAAGTTTATTATCTAATCTATTACGAGTTTGTATCATATTTATTGTATATATTATGAATTATTACCATTAAACTGAAAATTCGCAAAAACGTGCAAAAACGGCAAAATATTGCCTAATTCGATGATATTTTGTTTAAATCACATAACGGAATAGGGGATGATAAACGTCAAATTATTGCTAAATTCGGTGATGTTTAGTACGAAACAAAAATGCAAGAAAACTTGCTTAAAATGCAATATTATGCGAAAATCTGAGATATGAAGGCCAAATCACATATCGCGATACTACATGAAATAGTATCGAAATATTGGTAAAAATGAATATATTTACGTAATATCAAACTACATGAAAACGTGAAAAAATCACTATTATTCCAAATTTGTGGATTTTAGCTTCGAATCATAGAACGAGGTTTCGTATTATTTAGATCTAACAAAAGACATATGACAATGTTGTTTCCAATACAAATGATAAAAATCAATGTGTTTTCATTAGAATTAACTAAAATGTTCCTGATTTTCCGTTTATATTACCGATGGAAGATGTACACGTAAAATCGCTCTATTCCGGCTGAAACGTCGATATATGCAATAAAAACCGAACTTCTCCCCTTTTCAATATCTTACTCAGTTTTACTTAATATTTTATTTCTTACTTAATGTTTCTCAACGAGAAACAAATAGATGATTAAAAATGAAGTATTTATGGCTATTATCTAATCAATTATGTGTTTGTATCATTTTTATCGTATATATAATGAATTAACAACAATAAACTGGAAATTCACAAAAACGTGTAAAAACAGCAAAATATTGCCTAATTCGATGATATTTTGTTTAACTCACATAAAGGAAAAGGGGATGATAAACGTCAGAATATTGCTAAATTCGATGATGTTTAGTACGAAACAAAAATGCAAGAAAACTTGCTTAAAATGCAATATTATGCGAAAATCTGAGATATGAAGGCCAAATCACATATCGTGATACTACATGAAATAGTATCGAAATATTGGTAAAAACGAATATATTTACGTAATATCAAACTACATGAAAACGTGAAAAAATCACTATTATTCCAAATTTGTGGATTTTAACTTCGAATCATAGAGCGAGGTTTCGTATTATTTAGATCCAACAAAAGACATATGACAATGTGGTTTCCAATACAAATGATAAAAATCAATTTGTTTTCTTTAGAATTAACTAAAATGTTCCTGATTTTCCGTTTATATTACCGATGGAAGATGTACTCGTAAAACCGCTCTCTTCCGGCTGAAACGTCGATATATGCAATAAAAACCGAACTTCTTCCCTTTTCAATATCTTACTCAGTATTTTAACGAGAAACAAATAGATGATTGAAAATGAAGTATTTAAGGTTATTATCTAATCAATTATGTGTTTGTATCATTTTTATCGTATATTATATGAAGTATTACCATTAAACTGAAAATTCGCCAAAACGTGCAAAAACGGCAAAATATTGCCTAATTCGATGATATTTTGTTTAAATCACATAAAGGAAAAGGGGATGATAAACGTCAAAATATTGCTAAATTCGATGATGTTTAGTACGAAACAAAAATGCAAGAAAACTTGCTTAAAATGCAATATTATGCGATATTCTGAGATTTGAAGGCCAATTCACATATCGTGATACTACATGAAATAGTATCGAAATATTGGTAAAAATGAATATATGTACGTAATATAAAACTACATGAAAAACGTGAAAAAGTCACTATTATACCAAATTTGAGGATTTTAACTTCGAATCATAAAGCGAGGTTTCGTATTTTTTTTTTATTTAGATCCAACAAAAGACATATGACAATGTGGTTTCCAATACAAATGATAAAAATCAATTTGTTTTCTTTAGAATTAACTAAAATGTTCCTGATTTTCCGTTTTATTACCTATGGAAGATGTACACGTAAAACCGTTCTATTCCGGCTGAAACGTCGATATATGCAATAAAAACTGAACTTCTCACCTTTTCAATATCTTACTCAGTATTTCAACGAGAAACAAATAGATAATTGAAGATGAAGTATTTAAGTTTATTATCTAATCTATTACGTGTTTGTATCATATTTATCGTATATTATATGAATTAATTCCATTAAACTGAAAATTCGCAAAAACGTGCAAAAACGGCAAAAATATGGCCTAATTCGATGATATTTTGTTTAAATCACATAAAGGAAAAGGGGATGATAAACGTCAAAATATTGCTAAATTCGATGATGTTTAATACGAAACAAAAATGCAAGAAAACTTGCTTAAAATGCAATATTATGCGAAAATCTGAGATATGAAGGCAAAATCACATATCGTGATACTACATGAAATAGTATCGAAATATTGGTAAAAATGAATATATTTACGTAATATGAAAACGTGAAAACATGAAAACGTGAAAAAATCACTATTATTCCAAATTTGTGGATTTTAGCTTCGAATCATAGAACGAGGTTTCGTAATATTTAGATCCAACAAAAGACATATGACAATGTTGTTTCCAATACAAATGATAAAAATCAATGTGTTTTCATTAGAATTAACTAAAATGTTCCTGATTTTCCGTTTATATTTCCGATGGAAGATGTACACGTAAAACCGCTCTATTCCGCCTGAAACGTCGATATATGCAATAAAAACAGAACTTCTGCCCTTTTCAATATCTTACTCTGTATTTCAACGAGAAACAAATAGATGATTGAAAATGAAGTATTTATGGCTATTATCTAATCAATTATGTGTTTGTATCATTTTTATCGTATATATAATGAATTATCAACAATAAACTGGAAATTCACAAAAACGTGTAAAAACAGCAAAATATTGCCTAATTCGATGATATTTCGTTTAACTCACATAAAGGAAAAGGGGATGATAAACGTCAGAATATTGCTAAATTCGATGATGTTTAGTACGAAACAAAAATGCAAGAAAACTTGCTTAAAATACAATATTATGCGAAAATCTGAGATATGAAGGCCAAATCACATATCGTGAAACTACATGAAATAGTATCGAAATATTGGTAAAAACGAATATATTTACGTAATATCAAACTACATGAAAACGTGAAAAAATCACTATTATTCCAAATTTGTGGATTTTAACTTCGAATCATAGAGCGAGGTTTCGTATTATTTAGATCCAACAAAAGACATATGACAATGTGGTTTCCAATACAAATGATAAAAATCAATTTGTTTTCTTTAGAATTAACTAAAATGTTCCTGATTTTCCGTTTATATTACTGATGGAAGATGTACACGTAAAACCGCTCTATTCCGGCTGAAACGTCGATATATGCAATAAAAACCGAACTTCTCCCCTTTTCAATATCTTACTCAGTATTTTAACGAGAAACAAATAGATGATTGAAAATGAAGTATTTAAGGTTATTATCTAATCAATTATGTGTTTGTATCTTTTTATCGTATATTATATGAATTATTACCATTAAACTGAAAATTCGCAAAAACGTGCAAAAACGGCAAAATATTGCCTAATTCGATGATATTTTGTTTAAATCACATAAAGTAAAGGGGATGATAAACGTCAAAATATTGCTAAATTCGATGATGTTTAGTACGAAACAAAAATGCAAGAAAACTTGCTTAAAATGCAATATTATGCGGAAATCTGATATATGAAGGCCAAATCACATATCGTGATACTACATGAAATAGTATCGAAATATTGGTAAAAATGAATATATTTGCGTAATATCAAACTACATGAAAACGTGAAAAAATCACTATTATTCCAAATTTGTGGATTTTAACTTCGAATCATAAAGCGAGGTTTCGTATTATTTAGATCCAACAAAAGACATATGACAATGTTGTTTGCAATCCAAATGATAAAAATCAATGTGTTTTCATTAGAATTAACTAAAATGTTCCTGATTTTCCGTTTATATTACCGATGGAAGATGTACACGTAAAATCGCTCTATTCCGGCTGAAACGTCGATATATGCAATAAAAACCGAACTTCTCCCCTTTTCAATATCTTACTCAGTATTTTAACGAGAAACAAATAGATGATTGAAAATGAAGTATTTAAGGTTATTATCTAATCAATTATGTGTTTTTATCATTTTTATCGTATATATAATGAATTATCAACAATAAACTGGAAATTCACAAAAACGTGTAAAACAAGCAAAATATTGCCTAATTCGATGATATTTTGTTTAACTCACATAAAGGAAAAGGGGATGATAAACGTCAAAATATTGCTAAATTCGATGATGTTTAGTACGAAACAAAAATGCAAGAAAACTTGCTTAAAATGCAATATTATGCGAAAATCTGAGATATGAAGGCCAAATCACATATCGCGATACTACATGAAATAGTATCGAAATATTGGTAAAATGAATATATTTACGTAATGTTAAACTACATGAAAACGTGAAAAAAATCACTATTTTTCCAAATTTGTGGATTTTAGCTTCGAATCATAGAACGAGGCTTCGTATTATCTAGATCCAACAAAAGACATATGCCAATGTTGTTTCCAATATAAATGATAAAAATCAATGTGTTTTCATTAGAATTAACTAAAATGTTCCTGATTTTCCGTTTATATTACCGATGGAAGATGTACACGTAAAATCGCTCTATTCCGGCTGAAACGTCGATATATGCAATAAAAACCGAACTTCTCCCCTTTTCAATATCTTACTCAGTATTTTAACGAGAAACAAATAGATGATTGAAAATGAAGTATTTAAGGTTATTATCTAATCAATTATGTGTTTGTATCATTTTTATCGTATATATAATGAATTATCAACAATAAACTGGAAATTCACAAAAACGTGTAAAAACAGCAAAATATTGCCTAATTCGATGATATTTTGTTTAACTCACATAAAGGAAAAGGGGATGATAAACGTCAAAATATTGCTAAATTCGATGATGTTTAGTACGAAACAAAAATGCAAGAAAACTTGCTTAAAATGCAGTATTATGCGAAAATCTGAGATATGAAGGCCAAATCACATATCGCGATACTACATGAAATAGTATCGAAATATTGGTAAAAATGAATATATTTACGTAATGTCAAACTACATGAAAACGTGAAAAAATCACTATTTTTCCAAATTTGTGGATTTTAGCTTCGAATCATAGAACGAGGCTTCGTATTATTTAGATCCAACAAAAGACATATGCCAATGTTGTTTCCAATATAAATGATAAAAATCAATGTGTTTTCATTAGAATTAACTAAAATGTTCCTGATTTTCCGTTTATATTACCGATGGAAGATGTACACGTAAAATCGCTCTATTCCGGCTGAAACGTCGATATATGCAATAAAAACCGAACTTCTTCCCTTTTCAATATCTTACTCAGTATTTTAACGAGAAACAAATAGATGATTGAAAATGAAGTATTTAAAGTTATTATCTAATCAATTATGTGTTTGTATCATTTTTATCGTATATTTAATGAATTAATAACAATAAACTGGAAATTTACAAAACGTGGAAAAACTGCAAAATATTGCCTAATTCGATGATATTTTGCTTATATCACATAAAGGAAAAAGGAGATGATAAACGTCAAAATATTACTAAATTCGATGATTTTTAGTACGAAACAAAATGCAAGAAAACTTGCTTAAAATGCAATATTATGCGATATTCTGAGATTTGGAGGCCAATTCACATATCGTGATACTACATGAAATAGTATCGAAATATTGGTAAAAATGAATATATGTACGTAATATAAAACTACATGAAAAACGGTGAAAAGTCACTATTATACCAAATTTGAGGATTTTAACTTCGAATCATAAAGCGAGGTGTCGTATTATTTAGATCCAACAAAAGACATATGACAATGTGGTTTCCAATACAAATGATAAAAATCAATTTGTTTTCTTTAGAATTAACTAAAATGTTCCTGATTTTCCGTTTATATTACCTATGGAAGATGTACACGTAAAACCGCTCTATTCCGGCTGAAACGTCGAGATATGCAATAAAAACCGAACTTCTCACCTTTTCAATATCTTACTCAGTATTTCAACGAGAAACAAATAGATGATTGAAAATGAAGTATTTAAAGTTATTATCTAATCAATTATGTGTTTGTTTCATTTTTATCGTATATTTAATGAATTAATAACAATAAACTGGAAATTTACAAAACGTGGAAAAACTGCAAAATATTGCCTAATTCGATGATATTTTGTTTATATCACATAAAGGAAAAAGGAGATGATAAACGTCAAAATATTACTAAATTCGATGATTTTTAGTACGAAACAAAATGCAAGAAAACTTGCTTAAAATGCAATATTATGCGATATTCTGAGATTTGAAGGCCAATTCACATATCGTGATACTACATGAAATAGTATCGAAATATTGGTAAAAATGAATATATTTACGTAATATAAAACTACATGAAAAACGTGAAAAAGTCACTATTATACCAAATTTGAGGATTTTAACTTCGAATCATAAAGCGAGGTTTCGTATTATTTAGATCCAACAAAAGACATATGACAATGTGGTTTCCAATACAAATGATAAAAATCAATTTGTTTTCTTTAGAATTAACTAAAATGTTCCTGATTTTCCGTTTATATTACCTATGGAAGATGTACACGTAAAACCGCTCTATTCCGGCTGAAACGTCGAGATATGCAATAAAAACCGAACTTCTCACCTTTTCAATATCTTACTCAGTATTTCAACGAGAAACAAATAGATAATTGAAGATGAAGTATTTAAGTTTATTATCTAATCTATTACGTGTTTGTATCATATTTATCGTATATTATATGAATTAATTCCATTAAACTGAAAATTCGAAAAACGTGCAAAAACGGCAAAAATATGGCCTAATTCGATGATATTTTGTTTAAATCACATAAAGGAAAAGGGGATGATAAACGTCAAAATATTGCTAAATTCGATGATGTTTAGTACGAAACAAAAATGCAAGAAAACTTGCTTAAAATGCAATATTATGCGAAAATCTGAGATATGAAGGCAAAATCACATATCGTGATACTACATGAAATAGTATCGAAATATTGGTAAAAATGAATATATTTACGTAATATGAAAACGTGAAAACATGAAAACGTGAAAAAATCACTATTATTCCAAATTTGTGGATTTTAGCTTCGAATCATAGAACGAGGTTTCGTAATATTTAGATCCAACAAAAGACATATGACAATGTTGTTTCCAATACAAATGATAAAAATCAATGTGTTTTCATTAGAATTAACTAAAATGTTCCTGATTTTCCGTTTATATTTCCGATGGAAGATGTACACGTAAAATCGCTCTATTCCGGCTGAAACGTCGATATATGCAATAAAAACCGAACTTCTCCCCTTATCAATATCTTACTCAGTATTTTAACGAGAAACAAATAGATGATTGAAAATGAAGTATTTAAAGTTATTATCTAATCAATTATGTGTTTGTATCATTTTTATCGTATATTTAATGAATTAATAACAATAAACTGGAAATTTACAAAACGTGGAAAAACTGCTAAAATATTGCCTAATTCGATGATATTTTGCTTATATCACATAAAGGAAAAAGGAGATGATAAACGTCAAAATATTACTAAATTCGATGATTTTTAGTACAAAACAAAATGCAAGAAAACTTGCTTAAAATGCAATATTATGCGATATTCTGAGATTTGAAGGCCAATTCACATATCGTGATACTACATGAAATAGTATCGAAATATTGGTAAAAATGAATATATGTACGTAATATAAAACTACATGAAAAACGTGAAAAAGTCACTATTATACCAAATTTGAGGATTTTAAGTTCGAATCATAAAGCGAGGTTTCGTATTATTTAGATCCAACAAAAGACATATGACAATGTTGGTTCCAATCCAAATGATAAAAATCAATTTGTTTTCATTAGAATTAACTAAAATGTTCCTGATTTTACGTTTATATTACCGATGGAAGATGTACACGTAAAACCGCTCTATTCCGCCTGAAACGTCGATATATGCAATAAAAACAGAACTTCTGCCCTTTTCAATATCTTACTCTGTATTTCAACGAGAAACATATAGATGATTGAAAATGAAGTATTTATGGCTATTATCTAATCAATTATGTGTTTGTATCATTTTTATCGTATATATAATGAATTATCAACAATAAACTGGAAATTCACAAAAACGTGTAAAAAAGCAAAATATTGCCTAATTCGATGATATTTCGTTTAACTCACATAAAGGAAAAGGGGATGATAAACGTCAGAATATTGCTAAATTCGATGATGTTTAGTACGAAACAAAAATGCAAGAAAACTTGCTTAAAATACAATATTATGCGAAAATCTGAGATATGAAGGCCAAATCACATATCGTGATACTACATGAAATAGTATCGAAATATTGGTAAAAACGAATATATTTACGTAATATCAAACTACATGAAAACGTGAAAAAATCACTATTATTCCAAATTTGTGGATTTTAACTTCGAATCATAGAGCGAGGTTTCGTATTATTTAGATCCAACAAAAGACATATGACAATGTGGTTTCCAATACAAATGATAAAAATCAATTTGTTTTCTTTAGAATTAACTAAAATATTCCTGATTTTCCGTTTATATTACTGATGGAAGATGTACACGTAAAACCGCTCTATTCCGGCTGAAACGTCGATATATGCAATAAAAACCGAACTTCTCCCCTTTTCAATATCTTACTCAGTATTTTAACGAGAAACAAATAGATGATTGAAAATGAAGTATTTAAGGTTATTATCTAATCAATTATGTGTTTGTATCTTTTTATCGTATATTATATGAATTATTACCATTAAACTGAAAATTCGCAAAAACGTGCAAAAACGGCAAAATATTGCCTAATTCGATGATATTTTGTTTAAATCACATAAAGGAAAAGGGGATGATAAACGTCAAAATATTGCTAAATTCGATGATGTTTAGTACGAAACAAAAATGCAAGAAAACTTGCTTAAAATGCAATATTATGCGGAAATCTGATATATGAAGGCCAAATCACATATCGTGATACTACATGAAATAGTATCGAAATATTGGTAAAAATGAATATATTTACGTAATATCAAACTACATGAAAACGTGAAAAAATCACTATTATTCCAAATTTGTGGATTTTAACTTCGAATCATAAAGCGAGGTTTCGTATTATTTAGATCCAACAAAAGACATATGACAATGTTGTTTGCAATCCAAATGATAAAAATCAATGTGTTTTCATTAGAATTAACTAAAATGTTCCTGATTTTCCGTTTATATTACCGATGGAAGATGTACACGTAAAATCGCTCTATTCCGGCTGAAACGTCGATATATGCAATAAAAACCGAACTTCTCCCCTTTTCAATATCTTACTCAGTATTTTAACGAGAAACAAATAGATGATTGAAAATGAAGTATTTAAGGTTATTATCTAATCAATTATGTGTTTGTATCATTTTTATCGTATATATAATGAATTATCAACAATAAACTGGAAATTCACAAAAACGTGTAAAAACAGCAAAATATTGCCTAATTTGATGATATTTTGTTTAACTCACATAAAGGAAAAGGGGATGATAAACGTCAAAATATTGCTAAATTCGATGATGTTTAGTACGAAACAAAAATGCAAGAAAACTTGCTTAAAATGCAGTATTATGCGATATTCTGAGATATGAAGGCCAAATCACATATCGCGATACTACATGAAATTGTATCGAAATATTGGTAAAAATGAATATATTTACGTAATGTCAAACTACATGAAAACGTGAAAAAATCACTATTTTTCAAATTTGTGGATTTTAGCTTCGAATCATAGAACGAGGCTTCGTATTATTTAGATCCAACAAAAGACATATGCCAATGTTGTTTCCAATATAAATGATAAAAATCAATGTGTTTTCATTAGAATTAACTAAAATGTTCCTGATTTTCCGTTTATATTACCGATGGAAGATGTACACGTAAAATCGCTCTATTCCGGCTGAAACGTCGATATATGCAATAAAAACCGAACTTCTTCCCTTTTCAATATCTTACTCAGTATTTTAACGAGAAACAAATAGATGATTGAAAATGAAGTATTTAAAGTTATTATCTAATCAATTATGTGTTTGTATCATTTTTATCGTATATTTAATGAATTAATAACAATAAACTGGAAATTTACAAAACGTGGAAAAACTGCAAAATATTGCCTAATTCGATGATATTTTGCTTATATCACATAAAGGAAAAAGGAGATGATAAACGTCAAAATATTACTAAATTCGATGATTTTTAGTACGAAACAAAATGCAAGAAAACTTGCTTAAAATGCAATATTATGCGATATTCTGAGATTTGGAGGCCAATTCACATATCGTGATACTACATGAAATAGTATCGAAATATTGGTAAAAATGAATATATGTACGTAATATAAAACTACATGAAAAACGGTGAAAAGTCACTATTATACCAAATTTGAGGATTTTAACTTCGAATCATAAAGCGAGGTTTCGTATTATTTAGATCCAACAAAAGACATATGACAATGTGGTTTCCAATACAAATGATAAAAATCAATTTGTTTTCTTTAGAATTAACTAAAATGTTCCTGATTTTCCGTTTATATTACCTATGGAAGATGTACACGTAAAACCGCTCTATTCCGGCTGAAACGTCGAGATATGCAATAAAAACCGAACTTCTCACCTTTTCAATATCTTACTCAGTATTTCAACGAGAAACAAATAGATAATTGAAGATGAAGTATTTAAGTTTATTATCTAATCTATTACGTGTTTGTATCATATTTATCGTATATTATATGAATTAATTCCATTAAACTGAAAATTCGAAAAACGTGCAAAAACGGCAAAAATATGGCCTAATTCGATGATATTTTGTTTAAATCACATAAAGGAAAAGGGGATGATAAACGTCAAAATATTGCTAAATTCGATGATGTTTAGTACGAAACAAAAATGCAAGAAAACTTGCTTAAAATGCAATATTATGCGAAAATCTGAGATATGAAGGCAAAATCACATATCGTGATACTACATGAAATAGTATCGAAATATTGGTAAAAATGAATATATTTACGTAATATGAAAACGTGAAAACATGAAAACGTGAAAAAATCACTATTATTCCAAATTTGTGGATTTTAGCTTCGAATCATAGAACGAGGTTTCGTAATATTTAGATCCAACAAAAGACATATGACAATGTTGTTTCCAATACAAATGATAAAAATCAATGTGTTTTCATTAGAATTAACTAAAATGTTCCTGATTTTCCGTTTATATTTCCGATGGAAGATGTACACGTAAAATCGCTCTATTCCGGCTGAAACGTCGATATATGCAATAAAAACCGAACTTCTCCCCTTATCAATATCTTACTCAGTATTTTAACGAGAAACAAATAGATGATTGAAAATGAAGTATTTAAAGTTATTATCTAATCAATTATGTGTTTGTATCATTTTTATCGTATATTTAATGAATTAATAACAATAAACTGGAAATTTACAAAACGTGGAAAAACTGCAAAATATTGCCTAATTCGATGATATTTTGCTTATATCACATAAAGGAAAAAGGAGATGATAAACGTCAAAATATTACTAAATTCGATGATTTTTAGTACAAAACAAAATGCAAGAAAACTTGCTTAAAATGCAATATTATGCGATATTCTGAGATTTGAAGGCCAATTCACATATCGTGATACAACATGAAATAGTATCGAAATATTGGTAAAAATGAATATATGTACGTAATATAAAACTACATGAAAAACGTGAAAAAGTCACTATTATACCAAATTTGAGGATTTTAAGTTCGAATCATAAAGCGAGGTTTCGTATTATTTAGATCCAACAAAAGACATATGACAATGTTGTTTCCAATCCAAATGATAAAAATCAATTTGTTTTCATTAGAATTAACTAAAATGTTCCTGATTTTACGTTTATATTACCGATGGAAGATGTACACGTAAAACCGCTCTATTCCGCCTGAAACGTCGATATATGCAATAAAAACAGAACTTCTGCCCTTTTCAATATCTTACTCTGTATTTCAACGAGAAACATATAGATGATTGAAAATGAAGTATTTATGGCTATTATCTAATCAATTATGTGTTTGTATCATTTTTATCGTATATATAATGAATTATCAACAATAAACTGGAAATTCACAAAAACGTGTAAAAAAGCAAAATATTGCCTAATTCGATGATATTTCGTTTAACTCACATAAAGGAAAAGGGGATGATAAACGTCAGAATATTGCTAAATTCGATGATGTTTAGTACGAAACAAAAATGCAAGAAAACTTGCTTAAAATACAATATTATGCGAAAATCTGAGATATGAAGGCCAAATCACATATCGTGATACTACATGAAATAGTATCGAAATATTGGTAAAAACGAATATATTTACGTAATATCAAACTACATGAAAACGTGAAAAAATCACTATTATTCCAAATTTGTGGATTTTAACTTCGAATCATAGAGCGAGGTTTCGTATTATTTAGATCCAACAAAAGACATATGACAATGTGGTTTCCAATACAAATGATAAAAATCAATTTGTTTTCTTTAGAATTAACTAAAATATTCCTGATTTTCCGTTTATATTACTGATGGAAGATGTACACGTAAAACCGCTCTATTCCGGCTGAAACGTCGATATATGCAATAAAAACCGAACTTCTCCCCTTTTCAATATCTTACTCAGTATTTTAACGAGAAACAAATAGATGATTGAAAATGAAGTATTTAAGGTTATTATCTAATCAATTATGTGTTTGTATCTTTTTATCGTATATTATATGAATTATTACCATTAAACTGAAAATTCGCAAAAACGTGCAAAAACGGCAAAATATTGCCTAATTCGATGATATTTTGTTTAAATCACATAAAGGAAAAGGGGATGATAAACGTCAAAATATTGCTAAATTCGATGATGTTTAGTACGAAACAAAAATGCAAGAAAACTTGCTTAAAATGCAATATTATGCGGAAATCTGATATATGAAGGCCAAATCACATATCGTGATACTACATGAAATAGTATCGAAATATTGGTAAAAATGAATATATTTACGTAATATCAAACTACATGAAAACGTGAAAAAATCACTATTATTCCAAATTTGTGGATTTTAACTTCGAATCATAAAGCGAGGTTTCGTATTATTTAGATCCAACAAAAGACATATGACAATGTTGTTTGCAATCCAAATGATAAAAATCAATGTGTTTTCATTAGAATTAACTAAAATGTTCCTGATTTTCCGTTTATATTACCGATGGAAGATGTACACGTAAAATCGCTCTATTCCGGCTGAAACGTCGATATATGCAATAAAAACCGAACTTCTCCCCTTTTCAATATCTTACTCAGTATTTTAACGAGACACAAATAGATGATTGAAAATGAAGTATTTAAGGTTATTATCTAATCAATTATGTGTTTGTATCATTTTTATCGTATATATAATGAATTATCAACAATAAACTGGAAATTCACAAAAACGTGTAAAACAAGCAAAATATTGCCTAATTCGATGATATTTTGTTTAACTCACATAAAGGAAAAGGGGATGATAAACGTCAAAATATTGCTAAATTCGATGATGTTTAGTACGAAACAAAAATGCAAGAAAACTTGCTTAAAATGCAATATTATGCGAAAATCTGAGATATGAAGGCCAAATCACATATCGCGATACTACATGAAATAGTATCGAAATATTGGTAAAAATGAATATATTTACGTAATGTTAAACTACATGAAAACGTGAAAAAAATCACTATTTTTCCAAATTTGTGGATTTTAGCTTCGAATCATAGAACGAGGCTTCGTATTATCTAGATCCAACAAAAGACATATGCCAATGTTGTTTCCAATATAAATGATAAAAATCAATGTGTTTTCATTAGAATTAACTAAAATGTTCCTGATTTTCCGTTTATATTACCGATGGAAGATGTACACGTAAAATCGCTCTATTCCGGCTGAAACGTCGATATATGCAATAAAAACCGAACTTCTCCCCTTTTCAATATCTTACTCAGTATTTTAACGAGAAACAAATAGATGATTGAAAATGAAGTATTTAAGGTTATTATCTAATCAATTATGTGTTTGTATCATTTTTATCGTATATATAATGAATTATCAACAATAAACTGGAAATTCACAAAAACGTGTAAAAACAGCAAAATATTGCCTAATTTGATGATATTTTGTTTAACTCACATAAAGGAAAAGGGGATGATAAACGTCAAAATATTGCTAAATTCGATGATGTTTAGTACGAAACAAAAATGCAAGAAAACTTGCTTAAAATGCAGTATTATGCGATATTCTGAGATATGAAGGCCAAATCACATATCGCGATACTACATGAAATAGTATCGAAATATTGGTAAAAATGAATATATTTACGTAATGTCAAACTACATGAAAACGTGAAAAAATCACTATTTTTCAAATTTGTGGATTTTAGCTTCGAATCATAGAACGAGGCTTCGTATTATTTAGATCCAACAAAAGACATATGCCAATGTTGTTTCCAATATAAATGATAAAAATCAATGTGTTTTCATTAGAATTAACTAAAATGTTCCTGATTTTCCGTTTATATTACCGATGGAAGATGTACACGTAAAATCGCTCTATTCCGGCTGAAACGTCGATATATGCAATAAAAACCGAACTTCTTCCCTTTTCAATATCTTACTCAGTATTTTAACGAGAAACAAATAGATGATTGAAAATGAAGTATTTAAAGTTATTATCTAATCAATTATGTGTTTGTATCATTTTTATCGTATATTTAATGAATTAATAACAATAAACTGGAAATTTACAAAACGTGGAAAAACTGCAAAATATTGCCTAATTCGATGATATTTTGCTTATATCACATAAAGGAAAAAGGAGATGATAAACGTCAAAATATTACTAAATTCGATGATTTTTAGTACGAAACAAAATGCAAGAAAACTTGCTTAAAATGCAATATTATGCGATATTCTGAGATTTGGAGGCCAATTCACATATCGTGATACTACATGAAATAGTATCGAAATATTGGTAAAAATGAATATATGTACGTAATATAAAACTACATGAAAAACGTGAAAAAGTCACTATTATACCAAATTTGAGGATTTTAACTTCGAATCATAAAGCGAGGTTTCGTATTATTTAGATCCAACAAAAGACATATGACAATGTTGTTTGCAATCCAAATGATAAAAATCAATGTGTTTTCATTAGAATTAACTAAAATGTTCCTGATTTTCCGTTTATATTACCGATGGAAGATGTACACGTAAAATCGCTCTATTCCGGCTGAAACGTCGATATATGCAATAAAAACCGAACTTCTCCCCTTTTCAATATCTTACTCAGTATTTTAACGAGACACAAATAGATGATTGAAAATGAAGTATTTAAGGTTATTATCTAATCAATTATGTGTTTGTATCATTTTTATCGTATATATAATGAATTATCAACAATAAACTGGAAATTCACAAAAACGTGTAAAACAAGCAAAATATTGCCTAATTCGATGATATTTTGTTTAACTCACATAAAGGAAAAGGGGATGATAAACGTCAAAATATTGCTAAATTCGATGATGTTTAGTACGAAACAAAAATGCAAGAAAACTTGCTTAAAATGCAATATTATGCGAAAATCTGAGATATGAAGGCCAAATCACATATCGCGATACTACATGAAATAGTATCGAAATATTGGTAAAAATGAATATATTTACGTAATGTTAAACTACATGAAAACGTGAAAAAAATCACTATTTTTCCAAATTTGTGGATTTTAGCTTCGAATCATAGAACGAGGCTTCGTATTATCTAGATCCAACAAAAGACATATGCCAATGCTGTTTCCAATATAAATGATAAAAATCAATGTGTTTTCATTAGAATTAACTAAAATGTTCCTGATTTTCCGTTTATATTACCGATGGAAGATGTACACGTAAAATCGCTCTATTCCGGCTGAAACGTCGATATATGCAATAAAAACCGAACTTCTCCCCTTTTTACTCAGTATTTTAACGAGAAACAAATAGATGATTGAAAATGAAGTATTTAAGGTTATTATCTAATCAATTATGTGTTTGTATCATTTTTATCGTATATATAATGAATTATCAACAATAAACTGGAAATTCACAAAAACGTGTAAAAACAGCAAAATATTGCCTAATTTGATGATATTTTGTTTAACTCACATAAAGGAAAAGGGGATGATAAACGTCAAAATATTGCTAAATTCGATGATGTTTAGTACGAAACAAAAATGCAAGAAAACTTGCTTAAAATGCAGTATTATGCGATATTCTGAGATATGAAGGCCAAATCACATATCGCGATACTACATGAAATAGTATCGAAATATTGGTAAAAATGAATATATTTACGTAATGTCAAACTACATGAAAACGTGAAAAAATCACTATTTTTCAAATTTGTGGATTTTAGCTTCGAATCATAGAACGAGGCTTCGTATTATTTAGATCCAACAAAAGACATATGCCAATGTTGTTTCCAATATAAATGATAAAAATCAATGTGTTTTCATTAGAATTAACTAAAATGTTCCTGATTTTCCGTTTATATTACCGATGGAAGATGTACACGTAAAATCGCTCTATTCCGGCTGAAACGTCGATATATGCAATAAAAACCGAACTTCTTCCCTTTTCAATATCTTACTCAGTATTTTAACGAGAAACAAATAGATGATTGAAAATGAAGTATTTAAAGTTATTATCTAATCAATTATGTGTTTGTATAATTTTTATCGTATATTTAATGAATTAATAACAATAAACTGGAAATTTACAAAACGTGGAAAAACTGCAAAATATTGCCTAATTCGATGATATTTTGCTTATATCACATAAAGGAAAAAGGAGATGATAAACGTCAAAATATTACTAAATTCGATGATTTTTAGTACGAAACAAAATGCAAGAAAACTTGCTTAAAATGCAATATTATGCGATATTCTGAGATTTGGAGGCCAATTCACATATCGTGATACTACATGAAATAGTATCGAAATATTGGTAAAAATGAATATATGTACGTAATATAAAACTACATGAAAAACGTGAAAAAGTCACTATTATACCAAATTTGAGGATTTTAACTTCGAATCATAAAGCGAGGTTTCGTATTATTTAGATCCAACAAAAGACATATGACAATGTGGTTTCCAATACAAATGATAAAAATCAATTTGTTTTCTTTAGAATTAACTAAAATGTTCCTGATTTTCCGTTTATATTACCTATGGAAGATGTACACGTAAAACCGCTCTATTCCGGCTGAAACGTCGATATATGCAATAAAAACCGAACTTCTCACCTTTTCAATATCTTACTCAGTATTTCAACGAGAAACAAATAGATAATTGAAGATGAAGTATTTAAGTTTATTATCTAATCTATTACGTGTTTGTATCATATTTATCGTATATTATATGAATAAATTCCATTAAACTGAAAATTCGCAAAAACGTGCAAAAACGGCAAAAATATGGCCTAATTCGATGATATTTTGTTTAAATCACATAAAGGAAAAGGGGATGATAAACGTCAAAATATTGCTAAATTCGATGATGTTTAGTACGAAACAAAAATGCAAGAAAACTTGCTTAAAATGCAATATTATGCGAAAATCTGAGATATGAAGGCAAAATCACATATCGTGATACTACATGAAATAGTATCGAAATATTGGTAAAAATGAATATATTTACGTAATATGAAAACGTGAAAACATGAAAACGTGAAAAAATCACTATTATTCCAAATTTGTGGATTTTAGCTTCGAATCATAGAACGAGGTTTCGTAATATTTAGATCCAACAAAAGACATATGACAATGTTGTTTCCAATACAAATGATAAAAATCAATGTGTTTTCATTAGAATTAACTAAAATGTTCCTGATTTTCCGTTTATATTTCCGATGGAAGATGTACACGTAAAATCGCTCTATTCCGGCTGAAACGTCGATATATGCAATAAAAACCGAACTTCTCCCCTTATCAATATCTTACTCAGTATTTTAACGAGAAACAAATAGATGATTGAAAATGAAGTATTTAAAGTTATTATCTAATCAATTATGTGTTTGTATCATTTTTATCGTATATTTAATGAATTAATAACAATAAACTGGAAATTTACAAAACGTGGAAAAACTGCAAAATATTGCCTAATTCGATGATATTTTGCTTATATCACATAAAGGAAAAAGGAGATGATAAACGTCAAAATATTACTAAATTCGATGATTTTTAGTACGAAACAAAATGCAAGAAAACTTGCTTAAAATGCAATATTATGCGATATTCTGAGATTTGAAGGCCAATTCACATATCGTGATACTACATGAAATAGTATCGAAATATTGGTAAAAATGAATATATGTACGTAATATAAAACTACATGAAAAACGTGAAAAAGTCACTATTATACCAAATTTGAGGATTTTAACTTCGAATCATAAAGCGAGGTTTCGTATTATTTAGATCCAACAAAAGACATATGACAATGTTGTTTCCAATCCAAATGATAAAAATCAATTTGTTTTCATTAGAATTAACTAAAATGTTCCTGATTTTACGTTTATATTACCGATGGAAGATGTACACGTAAAACCGCTCTATTCCGCCTGAAACGTCGATATATGCAATAAAAACAGAACTTCTGCCCTTTTCAATATCTTACTCTGTATTTCAACGAGAAACAAATAGATGATTGAAAACGAAGTATTTATGGCTATTATCTAATCAATTATGTGTTTGTATCATTTTTATCGTATATATAATGAATTATCAACAATAAACTGGAAATTCACAAAAACGTGTAAAAACAGCAAAATATTGCCTAATTCGATGATATTTCGTTTAACTCACATAAAGGAAAAGGGGATGATAAACGTCAGAATATTGCTAAATTCGATGATGTTTAGTACGAAACAAAAATGCAAGAAAACTTGCTTAAAATTCAATATTATGCGAAAATCTGAGATATGAAGGCCAAATCACATATCGTGATACTACATGAAATAGTATCGAAATATTGGTAAAAACGAATATATTTACGTAATATCAAACTACATGAAAACGTGAAAAAATCACTATTATTCCAAATTTGTGGATTTTAACTTCGAATCATAGAGCGAGGTTTCGTATTATTTAGATCCAACAAAAGACATATGACAATGTGGTTTCCAATACAAATGATAAAAATCAATTTGTTTTCTTTAGAATTAACTAAAATATTCCTGATTTTCCGTTTATATTACTGATGGAAGATGTACACGTAAAACCGCTCTATTCCGGCTGAAACGTCGATATATGCAATAAAAACCGAACTTCTCCCCTTTTCAATATCTTACTCAGTATTTTAACGAGAAACAAATAGATGATTGAAAATGAAGTATTTAAGGTTATTATCTAATCAATTATGTGTTTGTATCTTTTTATCGTATATTATATGAATTATTACCATTAAACTGAAAATTCGCAAAAACGTGCAAAAACGGCAAAATATTGCCTAATTCGATGATATTTTGTTTAAATCACATAAAGGAAAAGGGGATGATAAACGTCAAAATATTGCTAAATTCGATGATGTTTAGTACGAAACAAAAATGCAAGAAAACTTGCTTAAAATGCAATATTATGCGGAAATCTGATATATGAAGGCCAAATCACAAATCGTGATACTACATGAAATAGTATCGAAATATTGGTAAAAATGAATATATTTACGTAATATCAAACTACATGAAAACGTGAAAAAATCACTATTATTCCAAATTTGTGGATTTTAACTTCGAATCATAAAGCGAGGTTTCGTATTATTTAGATCCAACAAAAGACATATGACAATGTTGTTTGCAATCCAAATGATAAAAATCAATGTGTTTTCATTAGAATTAACTAAAATGTTCCTGATTTTCCGTTTATATTACCGATCGAAATAGTATCGAAATATTGGTAAAATGAATATATTTACGTAATGTTAAACTACATGAAAACGTGAAAAAAATCACTATTTTTCCAAATTTGTGGATTTTAGCTTCGAATCATAGAACGAGGCTTCGTATTATCTAGATCCAACAAAAGACATATGCCAATGTTGTTTCCAATATAAATGATAAAAATCAATGTGTTTTCATTAGAATTAACTAAAATGTTCCTGATTTTCCGTTTATATTACCGATGGAAGATGTACACGTAAAATCGCTCAATTCCGGCTGAAACGTCGATATATGCAATAAAAACCGAACTTCTCCCCTTTTCAATATCTTACTCAGTATTTTAACGAGAAACAAATAGATGATTGAAAATGAAGTATTTAAGGTTATTATCTAATCAATTATGTGTTTGTATCATTTTTATCGTATATATAATGAATTATCAACAATAAACTGGAAATTCACAAAAACGTGTAAAAACAGCAAAATATTGCCTAATTCGATGATATTTTGTTTAACTCACATAAAGGAAAAGGGGATGATAAACGTCAAAATATTGCTAAATTCGATGATGTTTAGTACGAAACAAAAATGCAAGAAAACTTGCTTAAAATGCAGTATTATGCGAAAATCTGAGATATGAAGGCCAAATCACATATCGCGATACTACATGAAATAGTATCGAAATATTGGTAAAAATGAATATATTTACGTAATGTCAAACTACATGAAAACGTGAAAAAATCACTATTTTTCCAAATTTGTGGATTTTAGCTTCGAATCATAGAACGAGGCTTCGTATTATTTAGATCCAACAAAAGACATATGCCAATGTTGTTTCCAATATAAATGATAAAAATCAATGTGTTTTCATTAGAATTAACTAAAATGTTCCTGATTTTCCGTTTATATTACCGATGGAAGATGTACACGTAAAATCGCTCTATTCCGGCTGAAACGTCGATATATGCAATAAAAACCGAACTTCTTCCCTTTTCAATATCTTACTCAGTATTTTAACGAGAAACAAATAGATGATTGAAAATGAAGTATTTAAAGTTATTATCTAATCAATTATGTGTTTGTATCATTTTTATCGTATATTTAATGAATTAATAACAATAAACTGGAAATTTACAAAACGTGGAAAAACTGCAAAATATTGCCTAATTCGATGATATTTTGCTTATATCACATAAAGGAAAAAGGAGATGATAAACGTCAAAATATTACTAAATTCGATGATTTTTAGTACGAAACAAAATGCAAGAAAACTTGCTTAAAATGCAATATTATGCGATATTCTGAGATTTGGAGGCCAATTCACATATCGTGATACTACATGAAATAGTATCGAAATATTGGTAAAAATGAATATATGTACGAAATATAAAACTACATGAAAAACGGTGAAAAGTCACTATTATACCAAATTTGAGGATTTTAACTTCGAATCATAAAGCGAGGTTTCGTATTATTTAGATCCAACAAAAGACATATGACAATGTGGTTTCCAATACAAATGATAAAAATCAATTTGTTTTCTTTAGAATTAACTAAAATGTTCCTGATTTTCCGTTTATATTACCTATGGAAGATGTACACGTAAAACCGCTCTATTCCGGCTGAAACGTCGAGATATGCAATAAAAACCGAACTTCTCACCTTTTCAATATCTTACTCAGTATTTCAACGAGAAACAAATAGATGATTGAAAATGAAGTATTTAAAGTTATTATCTAATCAATTATGTGTTTGTTTCATTTTTATCGTATATTTAATGAATTAATAACAATAAACTGGAAATTTACAAAACGTGGAAAAACTGCAAAATATTGCCTAATTCGATGATATTTTGTTTATATCACATAAAGGAAAAAGGAGATGATAAACGTCAAAATATTACTAAATTCGATGATTTTTAGTACGAAACAAAATGCAAGAAAACTTGCTTAAAATGCAATATTATGCGATATTCTGAGATTTGAAGGCCAATTCACATATCGTGATACTACATGAAATAGTATCGAAATATTGGTAAAAATGAATATATGTAAGTAATATAAAACTACATGAAAAACGTGAAAAAGTCACTATTATACCAAATTTGAGGATTTTAACTTCGAATCATAAAGCGAGGTTTCGTATTATTTAGATCCAACAAAAGACATATGACAATGTTGTTTCCAATCCAAATGATAAAAATCAATTTGTTTTCATTAGAATTAACTAAAATGTTCCTGATTTTACGTTTATATTACCGATGGAAGATGTACACGTAAAACCGCTCTATTCCGCCTGAAACGTCGATATATGCAATAAAAACAGAACTTCTGCCCTTTTCAATATCTTACTCTGTATTTCAACGAGAAACAAATAGATGATTGAAAATGAAGTATTTATGGCTATTATCTAATCAATTATGTGTTTGTATCATTTTTATCGTATATATAATGAATTATCAACAATAAACTGGAAATTCACAAAAACGTGTAAAAACAGCAAAATATTGCCTAATTCGATGATATTTCGTTTAACTCACATAAAGGAAAAGGGGATGATAAACGTCAGAATATTGCTAAATTCGATGATGTTTAGTACGAAACAAAAATGCAAGAAAACTTGCTTAAAATACAATATTATGCGAAAATCTGAGATATGAAGGCCAAATCACATATCGTGATACTACATGAAATAGTATCGAAATATTGGTAAAAAGGAATATATTTACGTAATATCAAACTACATGAAAACGTGAAAAAATCACTATTATTCCAAATTTGTGGATTTTAACTTCGAATCATAGAGCGAGGTTTCGTATTATTTAGATCCAACAAAAGACATATGACAATGTGGTTTCCAATACAAATGATAAAAATCAATTTGTTTTCTTTAGAATTAACTAAAATATTCCTGATTTTCCGTTTATATTACTGATGGAAGATGTACACGTAAAACCGCTCTATTCCGGCTGAAACGTCGATATATGCAATAAAAACCGAACTTCTCCCCTTTTCAATATCTTACTCAGTATTTTAACGAGAAACAAATAGATGATTGAAAATGAAGTATTTAAGGTTATTATCTAATCAATTATGTGTTTGTATCTTTTTATCGTATATTATATGAATTATTACCATTAAACTGAAAATTCGCAAAAACGTGCAAAAACGGCAAAATATTGCCTAATTCGATGATATTTTGTTTAAATCACATAAAGGAAAAGGGGATGATAAACGTCAAAATATTGCTAAATTCGATGATGTTTAGTACGAAACAAAAATGCAAGAAAACTTGCTTAAAATGCAATATTATGCGGAAATCTGATATATGAAGGCCAAATCACATATCGTGATACTACATGAAATAGTATCGAAATATTGGTAAAAATGAATATATTTACGTAATATCAAACTACATGAAAACGTGAAAAAATCACTATTATTCCAAATTTGTGGATTTTAACTTCGAATCATAAAGCGAGGTTTCGTATTATTTAGATCCAACAAAAGACATATGACAATGTTGTTTGCAATCCAAATGATAAAAATCAATGTGTTTTCATTAGAATTAACTAAAATGTTCCTGATTTTCCGTTTATATTACCGATGGAAGATGTACACGTAAAATCGCTCTATTCCGGCTGAAACGTCGATATATGCAATAAAAACCGAACTTCTCCCCTTTTCAATATCTTACTCAGTATTTTAACGAGAAACAAATAGATGATTGAAAATGAAGTATTTAAGGTTATTATCTAATCAATTATGTGTTTGTATCATTTTTATCGTATATTTAATGAATTAATAACAATAAACTGGAAATTTACAAAACGTGGAAAAACTGCAAAATATTGCCTAATTCGATGATATTTTGCTTATATCACATAAAGGAAAAAGGAGATGATAAACGTCAAAATATTACTAAATTCGATGATTTTTAGTACGAAACAAAATGCAAGAAAACTTGCTTAAAATGCAATATTATGCGATATTCTGAGATTTGGAGGCCAATTCACATATCGTGATACTACATGAAATAGTATCGAAATATTGGTAAAAATGAATATATGTACGTAATATAAAACTACATGAAAAACGTGAAAAAGTCACTATTATACCAAATTTGAGGATTTTAACTTCGAATCATAAAGCGAGGTTTCGTATTATTTAGATCCAACAAAAGACATATGACAATGTGGTTTCCAATACAAATGATAAAAATCAATTTGTTTTCTTTAGAATTAACTAAAATGTTCCTGATTTTCCGTTTATATTACCTATGGAAGATGTACACGTAAAACCGCTCTATTCCGGCTGAAACGTCGATATATGCAATAAAAACCGAACTTCTCACCTTTTCAATATCTTACTCAGTATTTCAACGAGAAACAAATAGATAATTGAAGATGAAGTATTTAAGTTTATTATCTAATCTATTACGTGTTTGTATCATATTTATCGTATATTATATGAATTAATTCCATTAAACTGAAAATTCGCAAAAACGTGCAAAAACGGCAAAAATATGGCCTAATTCGATGATATTTTGTTTAAATCACATAAAGGAAAAGGGGATGATAAACGTCAAAATATTGCTAAATTCGATGATGTTTAGTACGAAACAAAAATGCAAGAAAACTTGCTTAAAATGCAATATTATGCGAAAATCTGAGATATGAAGGCAAAATCACATATCGTGATACTACATGAAATAGTATCGAAATATTGGTAAAAAGGAATATATTTACGTAATATGAAAACGTGAAAACATGAAAACGTGAAAAAATCACTATTATTCCAAATTTGTGGATTTTAGCTTCGAATCATAGAACGAGGTTACGTAATATTTAGATCCAACAAAAGACATATGACAATGTTGTTTCCAATACAAATGATAAAAATCAATGTGTTTTCATTAGAATTAACTAAAATGTTCCTGATTTTCCGTTTATATTTCCGATGGAAGATGTACACGTAAAATCGCTCTATTCCGGCTGAAACGTCGATATATGCAATAAAAACCGAACTTCTCCCCTTATCAATATCTTACTCAGTATTTTAACGAGAAACAAATAGATGATTGAAAATGAAGTATTTAAAGTTATTATCTAATCAATTATGTGTTTGTATCATTTTTATCGTATATTTAATGAATTAATAACAATAAACTGGAAATTTACAAAACGTTGAAAAACTGCAAAATATTGCCTAATTCGATGATATTTTGCTTATATCACATAAAGGAAAAAGGAGATGATAAACGTCAAAATATTACTAAATTCGATGATTTTTAGTACGAAACAAAATGCAAGAAAACTTGCTTAAAATGCAATATTATGCGATATTCTGAGATTTGAAGGCCAATTCACATATCGTGATACTACATGAAATAGTATCGAAATATTGGTAAAAATGAATATATGTAAGTAATATAAAACTACATGAAAAACGTGAAAAAGTCACTATTATACCAAATTTGAGGATTTTAACTTCGAATCATAAAGCGAGGTTTCGTATTATTTAGATCCAACAAAAGACATATGACAATGTTGTTTCCAATCCAAATGATAAAAATCAATTTGTTTTCATTAGAATTAACTAATATGTTCCTGATTTTACGTTTATATTACCGATGGAAGATGTACACGTAAAACCGCTCTATTCCGCCTGAAACGTCGATATATGCAATAAAAACAGAACTTCTGCCCTTTTCAATATCTTACTCTGTATTTCAACGAGAAACAAATAGATGATTGAAAATGAAGTATTTATGGCTATTATCTAATCAATTATGTGTTTGTATCATTTTTATCGTATATATAATGAATTATCAACAATAAACTGGAAATTCCCAAAAACGTGTAAAAACAGCAAAATATTGCCTAATTCGATGATATTTCGTTTAACTCACATAAAGGAAAAGGGGATGATAAACGTCAGAATATTGCTAAATTCGATGATGTTTAGTACGAAACAAAAATGCAAGAAAACTTGCTTAAAATACAATATTATGCGAAAATCTGAGATATGAAGGCCAAATCACATATCGTGATACTACATGAAATAGTATCGAAATATTGGTAAAAAGGAATATATTTACGTAATATCAAACTACATGAAAACGTGAAAAAATCACTATTATTCCAAATTTGTGGATTTTAACTTCGAATCATAGAGCGAGGTTTCGTATTATTTAGATCCAACAAAAGACATATGACAATGTGGTTTCCAATACAAATGATAAAAATCAATTTGTTTTCTTTAGAATTAACTAAAATATTCCTGATTTTCCGTTTATATTACTGATGGAAGATGTACACGTAAAACCGCTCTATTCCGGCTGAAACGTCGATATATGCAATAAAAACCGAACTTCTCCCCTTTTTAATATCTTACTCAGTATTTTAACGAGAAACAAATAGATGATTGAAAATGAAGTATTTAAGGTTATTATCTCATCAATTATGTGTTTGTATCTTTTTATCGTATATTATATGAATTATTACCATTAAACTGAAAATTCGCAAAAACGTGCAAAAACGGCAAAATATTGCCTAATTCGATGATATTTTGTTTAAATCACATAAAGGAAAAGGGGATGATAAACGTCAAAATATTGCTAAATTCGATGATGTTTAGTACGCAACAAAAATGCAAGAAAACTTGCTTAAAATGCAATATTATGCGGAAATCTGATATATGAAGGCCAAATCACATATCGTGATACTACATGAAATAGTATCGAAATATTGGTAAAAATGAATATATTTACGTAATATCAAACTACATGAAAACGTGAAAAAATCACTATTATTCCAAATTTGTGGATTTTAACTTCGAATCATAAAGCGAGGTTTCGTATTATTTAGATCCAACAAAAGACATATGACAATGTTGTTTGCAATCCAAATGATAAAAATCAATGTGTTTTCATTAGAATTAACTAAAATGTTCCTGATTTTCCGTTTATATTACCGATCGAAATAGTATCGAAATATTGGTAAAATGAATATATTTACGTAATGTTAAACTACATGAAAACGTGAAAAAAATCACTATTTTTCCAAATTTGTGGATTTTAGCTTCGAATCATAGAACGAGGCTTCGTATTATCTAGATCCAACAAAAGACATATGCCAATGTTGTTTCCAATATAAATGATAAAAATCAATGTGTTTTCATTAGAATTAACTAAAATGTTCCTGATTTTCCGTTTATATTACCGATGGAAGATGTACACGTAAAATCGCTCTATTCCGGCTGAAACGTCGATATATGCAATAAAAACCGAACTTCTCCCCTTTTCAATATCTTACTCAGTATTTTAACGAGAAACAAATAGATGATTGAAAATGAAGTATTTAAGGTTATTATCTAATCAATTATGTGTTTGTATCATTTTTATCGTATATATAATGAATTATCAACAATAAACTGGAAATTCACAAAAACGTGTAAAAACAGCAAAATATTGCCTAATTCGATGATATTTTGTTTAACTCACATAAAGGAAAAGGGGATGATAAACGTCAAAATATTGCTAAATTCGATGATGTTTAGTACGAAACAAAAATGCAAGAAAACTTGCTTAAAATGCAGTATTATGCGAAAATCTGAGATATGAAGGCCAAATCACATATCGCGATACTACATGAAATAGTATCGAAATATTGGTAAAAATGAATATATTTACGTAATGTCAAACTACATGAAAACGTGAAAAAATCACTATTTTTCCAAATTTGTGGATTTTAGCTTCGAATCATAGAACGAGGCTTCGTATTATTTAGATCCAACAAAAGACATATGCCAATGTTGTTTCCAATATAAATGATAAAAATCAATGTGTTTTCATTAGAATTAACTAAAATGTTCCTGATTTTCCGTTTATATTACCGATGGAAGATGTACACGTAAAATCGCTCTATTCCGGCTGAAACGTCGATATATGCAATAAAAACCGAACTTCTTCCCTTTTCAATATCTTACTCAGTATTTTAACGAGAAACAAATAGATGATTGAAAATGAAGTATTTAAAGTTATTATCTAATCAATTATGTGTTTGTATCATTTTTATCGTATATTTAATGAATTAATAACAATAAACTGGAAATTTACAAAACGTGGAAAAACTGCAAAATATTGCCTAATTCGATGATATTTTGCTTATATCACATAAAGGAAAAAGGAGATGATAAACGTCAAAATATTACTAAATTCGATGATTTTTAGTACGAAACAAAATGCAAGAAAACTTGCTTAAAATGCAATATTATGCGATATTCTGAGATTTGAAGGCCAATTCACATATCGTGATACTACATGAAATAGTATCGAAATATTGGTAAAAATGAATATATGTACGTAATATAAAACTACATGAAAAACGGTGAAAAGTCACTATTATACCAAATTTGAGGATTTTAACTTCGAATCATAAAGCGAGGTTTCGTATTATTTAGATCCAACAAAAGACATATGACAATGTGGTTTCCAATACAAATGATAAAAATCAATTTGTTTTCTTTAGAATTAACTAAAATGTTCCTGATTTTCCGTTTATATTACCTATGGAAGATGTACACGTAAAACCGCTCTATTCCGGCTGAAACGTCGAGATATGCAATAAAAACCGAACTTCTCACCTTTTCAATATCTTACTCAGTATTTCAACGAGAAACAAATAGATGATTGAAAATGAAGTATTTAAAGTTATTATCTAATCAATTATGTGTTTGTTTCATTTTTATCGTATATTTAATGAATTAATAACAATAAACTGGAAATTTACAAAACGTGGAAAAACTGCAAAATATTGCCTAATTCGATGATATTTTGTTTATATCACATAAAGGAAAAAGGAGATGATAAACGTCAAAATATTACTAAATTCGATGATTTTTAGTACGAAACAAAATGCAAGAAAACTTGCTTAAAATGCAATATTATGCGATATTCTGAGATTTGAAGGCCAATTCACATATCGTGATACTACATGAAATAGTATCGAAATATTGGTAAAAATGAATATATTTACGTAATATAAAACTACATGAAAAACGTGAAAAAGTAACTATTATACCAAATTTGAGGATTTTAACTTCGAATCATAAAGCGAGGTTTCGTATTATTTAGATCCAACAAAAGACATATGACAATGTTGTTTCCAATCCAAATGATAAAAATCAATTTGTTTTCATTAGAATTAACTAAAATGTTCCTGATTTTACGTTTATATTACCGATGGAAGATGTACACGTAAAACCGCTCTATTCCGCCTGAAATGTCGATATATGCAATAAAAACAGAACTTCTGCCCTTTTCAATATCTTACTCTGTATTTCAACGAGAAACAAATAGATGATTGAAAATGAAGTATTTATGGCTATTATCTAATCAATTATGTGTTTGTATCATTTTTATCGTATATATAATGAATTATCAACAATAAACTGGAAATTCACAAAAACGTGTAAAAACAGCAAAATATTGCCTAATTCGATGATATTTCGTTTAACTCACATAAAGGAAAAGGGGATGATAAACGTCAGAATATTGCTAAATTCGATGATGTTTAGTACGAAACAAAAATGCAAGAAAACTTGCTTAAAATACAATATTATGCGAAAATCTGAGATATGAAGGCCAAATCACATATCGTGAAACTACATGAAATAGTATCGAAATATTGGTAAAAACGAATATATTTACGTAATATCAAACTACATGAAAACGTGAAAAAATCACTATTATTCCAAATTTGTGGATTTTAACTTCGAATCATAGAGCGAGGTTTCGTATTATTTAGATCCAACAAAAGACATATGACAATGTGGTTTCCAATACAAATGATAAAAATCAATTTGTTTTCTTTAGAATTAACTAAAATGTTCCTGATTTTCCGTTTATATTACTGATGGAAGATGTACACGTAAAACCGCTCTATTCCGGCTGAAACGTCGATATATGCAATAAAAACCGAACTTCTCCCCTTTTCAATATCTTACTCAGTATTTAAACGAGAAACAAATAGATGATTGAAAATGAAGTATTTAAGGTTATTATCTAATCAATTATGTGTTTGTATCTTTTTATCGTATATTATATGAATTATTACCATTAAACTGAAAATTCGCAAAAACGTGCAAAAACGGCAAAATATTGCCTAATTCGATGATATTTTGTTTAAATCACATAAAGTAAAGGGGATGATAAACGTCAAAATATTGCTAAATTCGATGATGTTTAGTACGAAACAAAAATGCAAGAAAACTTGCTTAAAATGCAATATTATGCGGAAATCTGATATATGAAGGCCAAATCACATATCGTGATACTACATGAAATAGTATCGAAATATTGGTAAAAATGAATATATTTACGTAATATCAAACTACATGAAAACGTGAAAAAATCACTATTATTCCAAATTTGTGGATTTTAACTTCGAATCATAAAGCGAGGTTTCGTATTATTTAGATCCAACAAAAGACATATGACAATGTTGTTTGCAATCCAAATGATAAAAATCAATGTGTTTTCATTAGAATTAACTAAAATGTTCCTGATTTTCCGTTTATATTACCGATGGAAGATGTACACGTAAAATCGCTCTATTCCGGCTGAAACGTCGATATATGCAATAAAAACCGAACTTCTCCCCTTTTCAATATCTTACTCAGTATTTTAACGAGAAACAAATAGATGATTGAAAATGAAGTATTTAAGGTTATTATCTAATCAATTATGTGTTTGTATCATTTTTATCGTATATTTAATGAATTAATAACAATAAACTGGAAATTTACAAAACGTGGAAAAACTGCAAAATATTGCCTAATTCGATGATATTTTGCTTATATCACATAAAGGAAAAAGGAGATGATAAACGTCAAAATATTACTAAATTCGATGATTTTTAGTACGAAACAAAATGCAAGAAAACTTGCTTAAAATGCAATATTATGCGATATTCTGAGATTTGGAGGCCAATTCACATATCGTGATACTACATGAAATAGTATCGAAATATTGGTAAAAATGAATATATGTACGTAATATAAAACTACATGAAAAACGTGAAAAAGTCACTATTATACCAAATTTGAGGATTTTAACTTCGAATCATAAAGCGAGGTTTCGTATTATTTAGATCCAACAAAAGACATATGACAATGTGGTTTCCAATACAAATGATAAAAATCAATTTGTTTTCTTTAGAATTAACTAAAATGTTCCTGATTTTCCGTTTATATTACCTATGGAAGATGTACACGTAAAACCGCTCTATTCCGGCTGAAACGTCGATATATGCAATAAAAACCGAACTTCTCACCTTTTCAATATCTTACTCAGTATTTCAACGAGAAACAAATAGATAATTGAAGATGAAGTATTTAAGTTTATTATCTAATCTATTACGTGTTTGTATCATATTTATCGTATATTATATGAATAAATTCCATTAAACTGAAAATTCGCAAAAACGTGCAAAAACGGCAAAAATATGGCCTAATTCGATGATATTTTGTTTAAATCACATAAAGGAAAAGGGGATGATAAACGTCAAAATATTGCTAAATTCGGTGATGTTTAGTACGAAACAAAAATGCAAGAAAACTTGCTTAAAATGCAATATTATGCGAAAATCTGAGATATGAAGGCAAAATCACATATCGTGATACTACATGAAATAGTATCGAAATATTGGTAAAAATGAATATATTTACGTAATATGAAAACGTGAAAACATGAAAACGTGAAAAAATCACTATTATTCCAAATTTGTGGATTTTAGCTTCGAATCATAGAACGAGGTTTCGTAATATTTAGATCCAACAAAAGACATATGACAATGTTGTTTCCAATACAAATGATAAAAATCAATGTGTTTTCATTAGAATTAACTAAAATGTTCCTGATTTTCCGTTTATATTTCCGATGGAAGATGTACACGTAAAATCGCTCTATTCCGGCTGAAACGTCGATATATGCAATAAAAACCGAACTTCTCCCCTTATCAATATCTTACTCAGTATTTTAACGAGAAACAAATAGATGATTGAAAATGAAGTATTTAAAGTTATTATCTAATCAATTATGTGTTTGTATCATTTTTATCGTATATTTAATGAATTAATAACAATAAACTGGAAATTTACAAAACGTTGAAAAACTGCAAAATATTGCCTAATTCGATGATATTTTGCTTATATCACATAAAGGAAAAAGGAGATGATAAACGTCAAAATATTACTAAATTCGATGATTTTTAGTACGAAACAAAATGCAAGAAAACTTGCTTAAAATGCAATATTATGCGATATTCTGAGATTTGAAGGCCAATTCACATATCGTGATACTACATGAAATAGTATCGAAATATTGGTAAAAATGAATATATGTAAGTAATATAAAACTACATGAAAAACGTGAAAAAGTCACTATTATACCAAATTTGAGGATTTTAACTTCGAATCATAAAGCGAGGTTTCGTATTATTTAGATCCAACAAAAGACATATGACAATGTTGTTTCCAATCCAAATGATAAAAATCAATTTGTTTTCATTAGAATTAACTAATATGTTCCTGATTTTACGTTTATATTACCGATGGAAGATGTACACGTAAAACCGCTCTATTCCGCCTGAAACGTCGATATATGCAATAAAAACAGAACTTCTGCCCTTTTCAATATCTTACTCTGTATTTCAACGAGAAACAAATAGATGATTGAAAATGAAGTATTTATGGCTATTATCTAATCAATTATGTGTTTGTATCATTTTTATCGTATATATAATGAATTATCAACAATAAACTGGAAATTCCCAAAAACGTGTAAAAACAGCAAAATATTGCCTAATTCGATGATATTTCGTTTAACTCACATAAAGGAAAAGGGGATGATAAACGTCAGAATATTGCTAAATTCGATGATGTTTAGTACGAAACAAAAATGCAAGAAAACTTGCTTAAAATACAATATTATGCGAAAATCTGAGATATGAAGGCCAAATCACATATCGTGATACTACATGAAATAGTATCGAAATATTGGTAAAAAGGAATATATTTACGTAATATCAAACTACATGAAAACGTGAAAAAATCACTATTATTCCAAATTTGTGGATTTTAACTTCGAATCATAGAGCGAGGTTTCGTATTATTTAGATCCAACAAAAGACATATGACAATGTGGTTTCCAATACAAATGATAAAAATCAATTTGTTTTCTTTAGAATTAACTAAAATATTCCTGATTTTCCGTTTATATTACTGATGGAAGATGTACACGTAAAACCGCTCTATTCCGGCTGAAACGTCGATATATGCAATAAAAACCGAACTTCTCCCCTTTTTAATATCTTACTCAGTATTTTAACGAGAAACAAATAGATGATTGAAAATGAAGTATTTAAGGTTATTATCTAATCAATTATGTGTTTGTATCTTTTTATCGTATATTATATGAATTATTACCATTAAACTGAAAATTCGCAAAAACGTGCAAAAACGGCAAAATATTGCCTAATTCGATGATATTTTGTTTAAATCACATAAAGGAAAAGGGGATGATAAACGTCAAAATATTGCTAAATTCGATGATGTTTAGTACGAAACAAAAATGCAAGAAAACTTGCTTAAAATGCAATATTATGCGGAAATCTGATATATGAAGGCCAAATCACATATCGTGATACTACATGAAATAGTATCGAAATATTGGTAAAAATGAATATATTTACGTAATATCAAACTACATGAAAACGTGAAAAAATCACTATTATTCCAAATTTGTGGATTTTAACTTCGAATCATAAAGCGAGGTTTCGTATTATTTAGATCCAACAAAAGACATATGACAATGTTGTTTGCAATCCAAATGATAAAAATCAATGTGTTTTCATTAGAATTAACTAAAATGTTCCTGATTTTCCGTTTATATTACCGATCGAAATAGTATCGAAATATTGGTAAAATGAATATATTTACGTAATGTTAAACTACATGAAAACGTGAAAAAAATCACTATTTTTCCAAATTTGTGGATTTTAGCTTCGAATCATAGAACGAGGCTTCGTATTATCTAGATCCAACAAAAGACATATGCCAATGTTGTTTCCAATATAAATGATAAAAATCAATGTGTTTTCATTAGAATTAACTAAAATGTTCCTGATTTTCCGTTTATATTACCGATGGAAGATGTACACGTAAAATCGCTCTATTCCGGCTGAAACGTCGATATATGCAATAAAAACCGAACTTCTCCCCTTTTCAATATCTTACTCAGTATTTTAACGAGAAACAAATAGATGATTGAAAATGAAGTATTTAAGGTTATTATCTAATCAATTATGTGTTTGTATCATTTTTATCGTATATATAATGAATTATCAACAATAAACTGGAAATTCACAAAAACGTGTAAAAACAGCAAAATATTGCCTAATTCGATGATATTTTGTTTAACTCACATAAAGGAAAAGGGGATGATAAACGTCAAAATATTGCTAAATTCGATGATGTTTAGTACGAAACAAAAATGCAAGAAAACTTGCTTAAAATGCAGTATTATGCGAAAATCTGAGATATGAAGGCCAAATCACATATCGCGATACTACATGAAATAGTATCGAAATATTGGTAAAAATGAATATATTTACGTAATGTCAAACTACATGAAAACGTGAAAAAATCACTATTTTTCCAAATTTGTGGATTTTAGCTTCGAATCATAGAACGAGGCTTCGTATTATTTAGATCCAACAAAAGACATATGCCAATGTTGTTTCCAATATAAATGATAAAAATCAATGTGTTTTCATTAGAATTAACTAAAATGTTCCTGATTTTCCGTTTATATTACCGATGGAAGATGTACACGTAAAATCGCTCTATTCCGGCTGAAACGTCGATATATGCAATAAAAACCGAACTTCTTCCCTTTTCAATATCTTACTCAGTATTTTAACGAGAAACAAATAGATGATTGAAAATGAAGTATTTAAAGTTATTATCTAATCAATTATGTGTTTGTATCATTTTTATCGTATATTTAATGAATTAATAACAATAAACTGGAAATTTACAAAACGTGGAAAAACTGCAAAATATTGCCTAATTCGATGATATTTTGCTTATATCACATAAAGGAAAAAGGAGATGATAAACGTCAAAATATTACTAAATTCGATGATTTTTAGTACGAAACAAAATGCAAGAAAACTTGCTTAAAATGCAATATTATGCGATATTCTGAGATTTGAAGGCCAATTCACATATCGTGATACTACATGAAATAGTATCGAAATATTGGTAAAAATGAATATATGTACGTAATATAAAACTACATGAAAAACGGTGAAAAGTCACTATTATACCAAATTTGAGGATTTTAACTTCGAATCATAAAGCGAGGTTTCGTATTATTTAGATCCAACAAAAGACATATGACAATGTGGTTTCCAATACAAATGATAAAAATCAATTTGTTTTCTTTAGAATTAACTAAAATGTTCCTGATTTTCCGTTTATATTACCTATGGAAGATGTACACGTAAAACCGCTCTATTCCGGCTGAAACGTCGAGATATGCAATAAAAACCGAACTTCTCACCTTTTCAATATCTTACTCAGTATTTCAACGAGAAACAAATAGATGATTGAAAATGAAGTATTTAAAGTTATTATCTAATCAATTATGTGTTTGTTTCATTTTTATCGTATATTTAATGAATTAATAACAATAAACTGGAAATTTACAAAACGTGGAAAAACTGCAAAATATTGCCTAATTCGATGATATTTTGTTTATATCACATAAAGGAAAAAGGAGATGATAAACGTCAAAATATTACTAAATTCGATGATTTTTAGTACGAAACAAAATGCAAGAAAACTTGCTTAAAATGCAATATTATGCGATATTCTGAGATTTGAAGGCCAATTCACATATCGTGATACTACATGAAATAGTATCGAAATATTGGTAAAAATGAATATATTTACGTAATATAAAACTACATGAAAAACGTGAAAAAGTAACTATTATACCAAATTTGAGGATTTTAACTTCGAATCATAAAGCGAGGTTTCGTATTATTTAGATCCAACAAAAGACATATGACAATGTTGTTTCCAATCCAAATGATAAAAATCAATTTGTTTTCATTACAATTAACTAAAATGTTCCTGATTTTACGTTTATATTACCGATGGAAGATGTACACGTAAAACCGCTCTATTCCGCCTGAAATGTCGATATATGCAATAAAAACAGAACTTCTGCCCTTTTCAATATCTTACTCTGTATTTCAACGAGAAACAAATAGATGATTGAAAATGAAGTATTTATGGCTATTATCTAATCAATTATGTGTTTGTATCATTTTTATCGTATATATAATGAATTATCAACAATAAACTGGAAATTCACAAAAACGTGTAAAAACAGCAAAATATTGCCTAATTCGATGATATTTCGTTTAACTCACATAAAGGAAAAGGGGATGATAAACGTCAGAATATTGCTAAATTCGATGATGTTTAGTACGAAACAAAAATGCAAGAAAACTTGCTTAAAATACAATATTATGCAAAAATCTGAGATATGAAGGCCAAATCACATATCGTGAAACTACATGAAATAGTATCGAAATATTGGTAAAAACGAATATATTTACGTAATATCAAACTACATGAAAACGTGAAAAAATCACTATTATTCCAAATTTGTGGATTTTAACTTCGAATCATAGAGCGAGGTTTCGTATTATTTAGATCCAACAAAAGACATATGACAATGTGGTTTCCAATACAAATGATAAAAATCAATTTGTTTTCTTTAGAATTAACTAAAATGTTCCTGATTTTCCGTTTATATTACTGATGGAAGATGTACACGTAAAACCGCTCTATTCCGGCTGAAACGTCGATATATGCAATAAAAACCGAACTTCTCCCCTTTTCAATATCTTACTCAGTATTTTAACGAGAAACAAATAGATGATTGAAAATGAAGTATTTAAGGTTATTATCTAATCAATTATGTGTTTGTATCTTTTTATCGTATATTATATGAATTATTACCATTAAACTGAAAATTCGCAAAAACGTGCAAAAACGGCAAAATATTGCCTAATTCGATGATATTTTGTTTAAATCACATAAAGTAAAGGGGATGATAAACGTCAAAATATTGCTAAATTCGATGATGTTTAGTACGAAACAAAAATGCAAGAAAACTTGCTTAAAATGCAATATTATGCGGAAATCTGATATATGAAGGCCAAATCACATATCGTGATACTACATGAAATAGTATCGAAATATTGGTAAAAATGAATATATTTACGTAATATCAAACTACATGAAAACGTGAAAAAATCACTATTATTCCAAATTTGTGGATTTTAACTTCGAATCATAAAGCGAGGTTTCGTATTATTTAGATCCAACAAAAGACATATGACAATGTTGTTTGCAATCCAAATGATAAAAATCAATGTGTTTTCATTAGAATTAACTAAAATGTTCCTGATTTTCCGTTTATATTACCGATGGAAGATGTACACGTAAAATCGCTCTATTCCGGCTGAAACGTCGATATATGCAATAAAAACCGAACTTCTCCCCTTTTCAATATCTTACTCAGTATTTTAACGAGAAACAAATAGATGATTGAAAATGAAGTATTTAAGGTTATTATCTAATCAATTATGTGTTTGTATCATTTTTATCGTATATATAATGAATTATCAACAATAAACTGGAAATTCACAAAAACGTGTAAAACAAGCAAAATATTGCCTAATTCGATGATATTTTGTTTAACTCACATAAAGGAAAAGGGGATGATAAACGTCAAAATATTGCTAAATTCGATGATGTTTAGTACGAAACAAAAATGCAAGAAAACTTGCTTAAAATGCAATATTATGCGAAAATCTGAGATATCAAGGCCAAATCACATATCGCGATACTACATGAAATAGTATCGAAATATTGGTAAAATGAATATATTTACGTAATGTTAAACTACATGAAAACGTGAAAAAAATCACTATTTTTCCAAATTTGTGGATTTTAGCTTCGAATCATAGAACGAGGCTTCGTATTATCTAGATCCAACAAAAGACATATGCCAATGTTGTTTCCAATATAAATGATAAAAATCAATGTGTTTTCATTAGAATTAACTAAAATGTTCCTGATTTTCCGTTTATATTACCGATGGAAGATGTACACGTAAAATCGCTCTATTCCGGCTGAAACGTCGATATATGCAATAAAAACCGAACTTCTCCCCTTTTCAATATCTTACTCAGTATTTTAACGAGAAACAAATAGATGATTGAAAATGAAGTATTTAAGGTTATTATCTAATCAATTATGTGTTTGTATCATTTTTATCGTATATATAATGAATTATCAACAATAAACTGGAAATTCACAAAAACGTGTAAAACAAGCAAAATATTGCCTAATTCGATGATATTTTGTTTAACTCACATAAAGGAAAAGGGGATGATAAACGTCAGAATATTGCTAAATTCGATGATGTTTAGTACGAAACAAAAATGCAAGAAAACTTGCTTAAAATACAATATTATGCAAAAATCTGAGATATGAAGGCCAAATCACATATCGTGAAACTACATGAAATAGTATCGAAATATTGGTAAAAACGAATATATTTACGTAATATCAAACTACATGAAAACGTGAAAAAATCACTATTATTCCAAATTTGTGGATTTTAACTTCGAATCATAGAGCGAGGTTTCGTATTATTTAGATCCAACAAAAGACATATGACAATGTGGTTTCCAATACAAATGATAAAAATCAATTTGTTTTCTTTAGAATTAACTAAAATGTTCCTGATTTTCCGTTTATATTACTGATGGAAGATGTACACGTAAAACCGCTCTATTCCGGCTGAAACGTCGATATATGCAATAAAAACCGAACTTCTCCCCTTTTCAATATCTTACTCAGTATTTTAACGAGAAACAAATAGATGATTGAAAATGAAGTATTTAAGGTTATTATCTAATCAATTATGTGTTTGTATCTTTTTATCGTATATTATATGAATTATTACCATTAAACTGAAAATTCGCAAAAACGTGCAAAAACGGCAAAATATTGCCTAATTCGATGATATTTTGTTTAAATCACATAAAGTAAAGGGGATGATAAACGTCAAAATATTGCTAAATTCGATGATGTTTAGTACGAAACAAAAATGCAAGAAAACTTGCTTAAAATGCAATATTATGCGGAAATCTGATATATGAAGGCCAAATCACATATCGTGATACTACATGAAATAGTATCGAAATATTGGTAAAAATGAATATATTTACGTAATATCAAACTACATGAAAACGTGAAAAAATCACTATTATTCCAAATTTGTGGATTTTAACTTCGAATCATAAAGCGAGGTTTCGTATTATTTAGATCCAACAAAAGACATATGACAATGTTGTTTGCAATCCAAATGATAAAAATCAATGTGTTTTCATTAGAATTAACTAAAATGTTCCTGATTTTCCGTTTATATTACCGATGGAAGATGTACACGTAAAATCGCTCTATTCCGGCTGAAACGTCGATATATGCAATAAAAACCGAACTTCTCCCCTTTTCAATATCTTACTCAGTATTTTAACGAGAAACAAATAGATGATTGAAAATGAAGTATTTAAGGTTATTATCTAATCAATTATGTGTTTGTATCATTTTTATCGTATATATAATGAATTATCAACAATAAACTGGAAATTCACAAAAACGTGTAAAACAAGCAAAATATTGCCTAATTCGATGATATTTTGTTTAACTCACATAAAGGAAAAGGGGATGATAAACGTCAAAATATTGCTAAATTCGATGATGTTTAGTACGAAACAAAAATGCAAGAAAACTTGCTTAAAATGCAATATTATGCGAAAATCTGAGATATCAAGGCCAAATCACATATCGCGATACTACATGAAATAGTATCGAAATATTGGTAAAATGAATATATTTACGTAATGTTAAACTACATGAAAACGTGAAAAAAATCACTATTTTTCCAAATTTGTGGATTTTAGCTTCGAATCATAGAACGAGGCTTCGTATTATCTAGATCCAACAAAAGACATATGCCAATGTTGTTTCCAATATAAATGATAAAAATCAATGTGTTTTCATTAGAATTAACTAAAATGTTCCTGATTTTCCGTTTATATTACCGATGGAAGATGTACACGTAAAATCGCTCTATTCCGGCTGAAACGTCGATATATGCAATAAAAACCGAACTTCTCCCCTTTTCAATATCTTACTCAGTATTTTAACGAGAAACAAATAGATGATTGAAAATGAAGTATTTAAGGTTATTATCTAATCAATTATGTGTTTGTATCATTTTTATCGTATATATAATGAATTATCAACAATAAACTGGAAATTCACAAAAACGTGTAAAAACAGCAAAATATTGCCTAATTCGATGATATTTTGTTTAACTCACATAAAGGAAAAGGGGATGATAAACGTCAAAATATTGCTAAATTCGATGATGTTTAGTACGAAACAAAAATGCAAGAAAACTTGCTTAAAATGCAGTATTATGCGAAAATCTGAGATATGAAGGCCAAATCACATATCGCGATACTACATGAAATAGTATCGAAATATTGGTAAAAATGAATATATGTACGTAATATAAAACTACATGAAAAACGGTGAAAAGTCACTATTATACCAAATTTGAGGATTTTAACTTCGAATCATAAAGCGAGGTTTCGTATTATTTAGATCCAACAAAAGACATATGACAATGTGGTTTCCTATACAAATGATAAAAATCAATTTGTTTTCTTTAGAATTAACTAAAATGTTCCTGATTTTCCGTTTATATTACCTATGGAAGATGTACACGTAAAACCGCTCTATTCCGGCTGAAACGTCGAGATATGCAATAAAAACCGAACTTCTCACCTTTTCAATATCTTACTCAGTATTTCAACGAGAAACAAATAGATAATTGAAGATGAAGTATTTAAGTTTATTATCTAATCTATTACGTGTTTGTATCATATTTATCGTATATTATATGAATTAATTCCATTAAACTGAAAATTCGAAAAACGTGCAAAAACGGCAAAAATATGGCCTAATTCGATGATATTTTGTTTAAATCACATAAAGGAAAAGGGAATGATAAACGTCAAAATATTGCTAAATTCGATGATGTTTAGTACGAAACAAAAATGCAAGAAAACTTGCTTAAAATGCAATATTATGCGAAAATCTGAGATATGAAGGCAAAATCACATATCGTGATACTACATGAAATAGTATCGAAATATTGGTAAAAATGAATATATTTACGTAATATGAAAACGTGAAAACATGAAAACGTGAAAAAATCACTATTATTCCAAATTTGTGGATTTTAGCTTCGAATCATAGAACGAGGTTTCGTAATATTTAGATCCAACAAAAGACATATGACAATGTTGTTTCCAATACAAATGATAAAAATCAATGTGTTTTCATTAGAATTAACTAAAATGTTCCTGATTTTCCGTTTATATTTCCGATGGAAGATGTACACGTAAAATCACTCTATTCCGGCTGAAACGTCGATATATGCAATAAAAACCGAACTTCTCCCCTTATCAATATTTTACTCAGTATTTTAACGAGAAACAAATAGATGATTGAAAATGAAGTATTTAAAGTTATTATCTAATCAATTATGTTTTTGTATCATTTTTATCGTATATTTAATGAATTAATAACAATAAACTGGAAATTTACAAAACGTGGAAAAACTGCAAAATATTGCCTAATTCGATGATATTTTGCTTATATCACATAAAGGAAAAAGGAGATGATAAACGTCAAAATATTACTAAATTCGATGATTTTTAGTACGAAACCAAATGCAAGAAAACTTGCTTAAAATGCAATATTATGCGATATTCTGAGATTTGAAGGCCAATTCACATATCGTGATACTACATGAAATAGTATCGAAATATTGGTAAAAATGAATATATGTACGTAATATAAAACTACATGAAAAACGTGAAAAAGTCACTATTATACCAAATTTGAGGATTTTAACTTCGAATCATAAAGCGAGGATTCGTATTATTTAGATCCAACAAAAGACATATGACAATGTGGTTTCCAATACAAATGATAAAAATCAATTTGCTTTCTTTAGAATTAACTAAAATGTTCCTGATTTTCCGTTTTATTACCTATGGAAGATGTACACGTAAAACCGCTCTATTCCGGCTGAAACGTCGATATATGCAATAAAAACCGAACTTCTCACCTTTTCAATATCTTACTCAGTATTTCAACGAGAAACAAATAGATAATTGAAGATGAAGTATTTAAGTTTATTATCAAATCTATTACGTGTTTGTATCATATTTATCGTATATTATATGAATTAATTCCATTAAACTGAAAATTCGCAAAAACGTGCAAAAACGGCAAAAATATGGCCTAATTCGATGATATTTTGTTTAAATCACATAAAGGAAAAGGGGATGATAAACGTCAAAATATTGCTAAATTCGATGATGTTTAGTACGAAACAAAAATGCAAGAAAACTTGCTTAAAATGCAATATTATGCGAAAATCTGAGATATGAAGGCAAAATCACATATCGTGATACTACATGAAATAGTATCGAAATATTGGTAAAAATGAATATATTTACGTAATATGAAAACGTGAAAACATGAAAACGTGAAAAAATCACTATTATTCCAAATTTGTGGATTTTAGCTTCGAATCATAGAACGAGGTTTCGTAATATTTAGATCCAACAAAAGACATATGACAATGTTGTTTCCAATACAAATGATAAAAATCAATGTGTTTTCATTAGAATTAACTAAAATGTTCCTGATTTTCCGTTTATATTTCCGATGGAAGATGTACACGTAAAATCGCTCTATTCCGGCTGAAACGTCGATATATGCAATAAAAACCGAACTTCTCCCCTTATCAATATCTTACTCAGTATTTTAACGAGAAACAAATAGATGATTGAAAATGAAGTATTTAAAGTTATTATCTAATCAATTATGTGTTTGTATCATTTTTATCGTATATTTAATGAATTAATAACAATAAACTGGAAATTTACAAAACGTGGAAAAACTGCTAAAATATTGCCTAATTCGATGATATTTTGCTTATATCACATAAAGGAAAAAGGAGATGATAAACGTCAAAATATTACTAAATTCGATGATTTTTAGTACAAAACAAAATGCAAGAAAACTTGCTTAAAATGCAATATTATGCGATATTCTGAGATTTGAAGGCCAATTCACATATCGTGATACTACATGAAATAGTATCGAAATATTGGTAAAAATGAATATATGTACGTAATATAAAACTACATGAAAAACGTGAAAAAGTCACTATTATACCAAATTTGAGGATTTTAACTTCGAATCATAAAGCGAGGTTTCGTATTATTTAGATCCAACAAAAGACATATGACAATGATGTTTCCAATCCAAATGATAAAAATCAATTTGTTTTCATTAGAATTAACTAAAATGTTCCTGATTTTACGTTTATATTACCGATGGAAGATGTACACGTAAAACCGCTCTATTCCGCCTGAAACGTCGATATATGCAATAAAAACAGAACTTCTGCCCTTTACAATATCTTACTCTGTATTTCAACGAGAAACATATAGATGATTGAAAATGAAGTATTTATGGCTATTATCTAATCAATTATGTGTTTGTATCATTTTTATCGTATATATAATGAATTATCAACAATAAACTGGAAATTCACAAAAACGTGTAAAAACAGCAAAATATTGCCTAATTCGATGATATTTCGTTTAACTCACATAAAGGAAAAGGGGATGATAAACGTCAGAATATTGCTAAATTCGATGATGTTTAGTACGAAACAAAAATGCAAGAAAACTTGCTTAAAATACAATATTATGCGAAAATCTGAGATATGAAGGCCAAATCACATATCGTGATACTACATGAAATAGTATCGAAATATTGGTAAAAACGAATATATTTACGTAATATCAAACTACATGAAAACGTGAAAAAATCACTATTATTCCAAATTTGTGGATTTTAACTTCGAATCATAGAGCGAGGTTTCGTATTATTTAGATCCAACAAAAGACATATGACAATGTGGTTTCCAATACAAATGATAAAAATCAATTTGTTTTCTTTAGAATTAACTAAAATATTCCTGATTTTCCGTTTATATTACTGATGGAAGATGTACACGTAAAACCGCTCTATTCCGGCTGAAACGTCGATATATGCAATAAAAACCGAACTTCTCCCCTTTTCAATATCTTACTCAGTATTTTAACGAGAAACAAATAGATGATTGAAAATGAAGTATTTAAGGTTATTATCTAATCAATTATGTGTTTGTATCTTTTTATCGTATATTATATGAATTATTACCATTAAACTGAAAATTCGCAAAAACGTGCAAAAACGGCAAAATATTGCCTAATTCGATGATATTTTGTTTAAATCACATAAAGGAAAAGGGGATGATAAACGTCAAAATATTGCTAAATTCGATGATGTTTAGTACGAAACAAAAATGCAAGAAAACTTGCTTAAAATGCAATATTATGCGGAAATCTGATATATGAAGGCCAAATCACATATCGTAATACTACATGAAATAGTATCGAAATATTGGTAAAAATGAATATATTTACGTAATATCAAACTACATGAAAACGTGAAAAAATCACTATTATTCCAAATTTGTGGATTTTAACTTCGAATCATAAAGCGAGGTTTCGTATTATTTAGATCCAACAAAAGACATATGACAATGTTGTTTGCAATCCAAATGATAAAAATCAATGTGTTTTCATTAGAATTAACTAAAATGTTCCTGATTTTCCGTTTATATTACCGATGGAAGATGTACACGTAAAATCGCTCTATTCCGGCTGAAACGTCGATATATGCAATAAAAACCGAACTTCTCCCCTTTTCAATATCTTACTCAGTATTTTAACGAGACACAAATAGATGATTGAAAATGAAGTATTTAAGGTTATTATCTAATCAATTATGTGTTTGTATCATTTTTATCGTATATATAATGAATTATCAACAATAAACTGGAAATTCACAAAAACGTGTAAAACAAGCAAAATATTGCCTAATTCGATGATATTTTGTTTAACTCACATAAAGGAAAAGGGGATGATAAACGTCAAAATATTGCTAAATTCGATGATGTTTAGTACGAAACAAAAATGCAAGAAAACTTGCTTAAAATGCAATATTATGCGAAAATCTGAGATATGAAGGCCAAATCACATATCGCGATACTACATGAAATAGTATCGAAATATTGGTAAAAATGAATATATTTTCGTAATGTTAAACTACATGAAAACGTGAAAAAAATCACTATTTTTCCAAATTTGTGGATTTTAGCTTCGAATCATAGAACGAGGCTTCGTATTATCTAGATCCAACAAAAGACATATGCCAATGTTGTTTCCAATATAAATGATAAAAATCAATGTGTTTTCATTAGAATTAACTAAAATGTTCCTGATTTTCCGTTTATATTACCGATGGAAGATGTACACGTAAAATCGCTCTATTCCGGCTGAAACGTCGATATATGCAATAAAAACCGAACTTCTCCCCTTTTCAATATCTTACTCAGTATTTTAACGAGAAACAAATAGATGATTGAAAATGAAGTATTTAAGGTTATTATCTAATCAATTATGTGTTTGTATCATTTTTATCGTATATATAATGAATTATCAACAATAAACTGGAAATTCACAAAAACGTGTAAAAACAGCAAAATATTGCCTAATTTGATGATATTTTGTTTAACTCACATAAAGGAAAAGGGGATGATAAACGTCAAAATATTGCTAAATTCGATGATGTTTAGTACGAAACAAAAATGCAAGAAAACTTGCTTAAAATGCAGTATTATGCGAAAATCTGAGATATGAAGGCCAAATCACATATCGCGATACTACATGAAATAGTATCGAAATATTGGTAAAAATGAATATATTTACGTAATGTCAAACTACATGAAAACGTGAAAAAATCACTATTTTTCCAAATTTGTGGATTTTAGCTTCGAATCATAGAACGAGGCTTCGTATTATTTAGATCCAACAAAAGACATATGCCAATGTTGTTTCCAATATAAATGATAAAAATCAATGTGTTTTCATTAGAATTAACTAAAATGTTCCTGATTTTCCGTTTATATTACCGATGGAAGATGTACACGTAAAATCGCTCTATTCCGGCTGAAACGTCGATATATGCAATAAAAACCGAACTTCTTCCCTTTTCAATATCTTACTCAGTATTTTAACGAGAAACAAATAGATGATTGAAAATGAAGTATTTAAAGTTATTATCTAATCAATTATGTGTTTGTATCATTTTTATCGTATATTTAATGAATTAATAACAATAAACTGGAAATTTACAAAACGTGGAAAAACTGCAAAATATTGCCTAATTCGATGATATTTTGCTTATATCACATAAAGGAAAAAGGAGATGATAAACGTCAAAATATTACTAAATTCGATGATTTTTAGTACGAAACAAAATGCAAGAAAACTTGCTTAAAATGCAATATTATGCGATATTCTGAGATTTGGAGGCCAATTCACATATCGTGATACTACATGAAATAGTATCGAAATATTGGTAAAAATGAATATATGTACGTAATATAAAACTACATGAAAAACGTGAAAAAGTCACTATTATACCAAATTTGAGGATTTTAACTTCGAATCATAAAGCGAGGTTTCGTATTATTTAGATCCAACAAAAGACATATGACAATGTGGTTTCCAATACAAATGATAAAAATCAATTTGTTTTCTTTAGAATTAACTAAAATGTTCCTGATTTTCCGTTTATATTACCTATGGAAGATGTACACGTAAAACCGCTCTATTCCGGCTGAAACGTCGATATATGCAATAAAAACCGAACTTCTCACCTTTTCAATATCTTACTCAGTATTTCAACGAGAAACAAATAGATAATTGAAAATGAAGTATTTAAGTTTATTATCTAATCTATTACGTGTTTGTATCATATTTATCGTATATTATATGAATTAATTCCATTAAACTGAAAATTCGCAAAAACGTGCAAAAACGGCAAAAATATGGCCTAATTCGATGATATTTTGTTTAAATCACATAAAGGAAAAGGGGATGATAAACGTCAAAATATTGCTAAATTCGATGATGTTTAGTACGAAACAAAAATGCAAGAAAACTTGCTTAAAATGCAATATTATGCGAAAATCTGAGATATGAAGGCAAAATCACATATCGTGATACTACAAGAAATAGTATCGAAATATTGGTAAAAATGAATATATTTACGTAATATGAAAACGTGAAAACATGAAAACGTGAAAAAATCACTATTATTCCAAATTTGTGGATTTTAGCTTCGAATCATAGAACGAGGTTTCGTAATATTTAGATCCAACAAAAGACATATGACAATGTTGTTTCCAATACAAATGATAAAAATCAATGTGTTTTCATTAGAATTAACTAAAATGTTCCTGATTTTCCGTTTATATTTCCGATGGAAGATGTACACGTAAAATCGCTCTATTCCGGCTGAAACGTCGATATATGCAATAAAAACCGAACTTCTCCCTTTATCAATATCTTACTCAGTATTTTAACGAGAAACAAATAGATGATTGAAAATGAAGTATTTAAAGTTATTATCTAATCAATTATGTGTTTGTATCATTTTTATCGTATATTTAATGAATTAATAACAATAAACTGGAAATTTACAAAACGTGGAAAAACTGCAAAATATTGCCTAATTCGATGATATTTTGCTTATATCACATAAAGGAAAAAGGAGATGATAAACGTCAAAATATTACTAAATTCGATGATTTTTAGTACGAAACAAAATGCAAGAAAACTTGCTTAAAATGCAATATTATGCGATATTCTGAGATTTGAAGGCCAATTCACATATCGTGATACTACATGAAATAGTATCGAAATATTGGTAAAAATGAATATATGTACGTAATATAAAACTACATGAAAAACGTGAAAAAGTCACTATTATACCAAATTTGAGGATTTTAACTTCGAATCATAAAGCGAGGTTTCGTATTATTTAGATCCAACAAAAGACATATGACAATGTTGTTTCCAATCCAAATGATAAAAATCAATTTGTTTTCATTAGAATTAACTAAAATGTTCCTGATTTTACGTTTATATTACCGATGGAAGATGTACACGTAAAACCGCTCTATTCCGCCTGAAACGTCGATATATGCAATAAAAACAGAACTTCTGCCCTTTTCAATATCTTACTCTGTATTTCAACGAGAAACAAATAGATGATTGAAAATGAAGTATTTATGGCTATTATCTAATCAATTATGTGTTTGTATCATTTTTATCGTATATATAATGAATTATCAACAATAAACTGGAAATTCACAAAAACGTGTAAAAACAGCAAAATATTGCCTAATTCGATGATATTTCGTTTAACTCACATAAAGGAAAAGGGGATGATAAACGTCAGAATATTGCTAAATTCGATGATGTTTAGTACGAAACAAAAATGCAAGAAAACTTGCTTAAAATACAATATTATGCGAAAATCTGAGATATGAAGGCCAAATCACATATCGTGATACTACATGAAATAGTATCGAAATATTGGTAAAAACGAATATATTTACGTAATATCAAACTACATGAAAACGTGAAAAAATCACTATTATTCCAAATTTGTGGATTTTAACTTCGAATCATAGAGCGAGGTTTCGTATTATTTAGATCCAACAAAAGACATATGACAATGTGGTTTCCAATACAAATGATAAAAATCAATTTGTTTTCTTTAGAATTAACTAAAATATTCCTGATTTTCCGTTTATATTACTGATGGAAGATGTACACGTAAAACCGCTCTATTCCGGCTGAAACGTCGATATATGCAATAAAAACCGAACTTCTCCCCTTTTCAATATCTTACTCAGTATTTTAACGAGAAACAAATAGATGATTGAAAATGAAGTATTTAAGGTTATTATCTAATCAATTATGTGTTTGTATCTTTTTATCGTATATTATATGAATTATTACCATTAAACTGAAAATTCGCAAAAACGTGCAAAAACGGCAAAATATTGCCTAATTCGATGATATTTTGTTTAAATCACATAAAGGAAAAGGGGATGATAAACGTCAAAATATTGCTAAATTCGATGATGTTTAGTACGAAACAAAAATGCAAGAAAACTTGCTTAAAATGCAATATTATGCGGAAATCTGATATATGAAGGCCAAATCACATATCGTGATACTACATGAAATAGTATCGAAATATTGGTAAAAATGAATATATTTACGTAATATCAAACTACATGAAAACGTGAAAAAATCACTATTATTCCAAATTTGTGGATTTTAACTTCGAATCATAAAGCGAGGTTTCGTATTATTTAGATCCAACAAAAGACATATGACAATGTTGTTTGCAATCCAAATGATAAAAATCAATGTGTTTTCATTAGAATTAACTAAAATGTTCCTGATTTTCCGTTTATATTACCGATGGAAGATGTACACGTAAAATCGCTCTATTCCGGCTGAAACGTCGATATATGCAATAAAAACCGAACTTCTCCCCTTTTCAATATCTTACTCAGTATTTTAACGAGAAACAAATAGATGATTGAAAATGAAGTATTTAAGGTTATTATCTAATCAATTATGTGTTTGTATCATTTTTATCGTATATATAATGAATTATCAACAATAAACTGGAAATTCACAAAAACGTGTAAAACAAGCAAAATATTGCCTAATTCGATGATATTTTGTTTAACTCACATAAAGGAAAAGGGGATGATAAACGTCAAAATATTGCTAAATTCGATGATGTTTAGTACGAAACAAAAATGCAAGAAAACTTGCTTAAAATGCAATATTATGCGAAAATCTGAGATATGAAGGCCAAATCACATATCGCGATACTACATGAAATAGTATCGAAATATTGGTAAAAATGAATATATTTACGTAATGTTAAACTACATGAAAACGTGAAAAAAATTACTATTTTTCCAAATTTGTGGATTTTAGCTTCGAATCATAGAACGAGGCTTCGTATTATCTAGATCCAACAAAAGACATATGCCAATGTTGTTTCCAATATAAATGATAAAAATCAATGTGTTTTCATTAGAATTAACTAAAATGTTCCTGATTTTCCGTTTATATTACCGATGGAAGATGTACACGTAAAATCGCTCTATTCCGGCTGAAACGTCGATATATGCAATAAAAACCGAACTTCTCCCCTTTTCAATATCTTACTCAGTATTTTAACGAGAAACAAATAGATGATTGAAAATGAAGTATTTAAGGTTATTATCTAATCAATTATGTGTTTGTATCATTTTTATCGTATATATAATGAATTATCAACAATAAACTGGAAATTCACAAAAACGTGTAAAAACAGCAAAATATTGCCTAATTTGATGATATTTTGTTTAACTCACATAAAGGAAAAGGGGATGATAAACGTCAAAATATTGCTAAATTCGATGATGTTTAGTACGAAACAAAAATGCAAGAAAACTTGCTTAAAATGCAGTATTATGCGAAAATCTGAGATATGAAGGCCAAATCACATATCGCGATACTACATGAAATAGTATCGAAATATTGGTAAAAATGAATATATTTACGTAATGTCAAACTACATGAAAACGTGAAAAAATCACTATTTTTCCAAATTTGTGGATTTTAGCTTCGAATCATAGAACGAGGCTTCGTATTATTTAGATCCAACAAAAGACATATGCCAATGTTGTTTCCAATATAAATGATAAAAATCAATGTGTTTTCATTAGAATTAACTAAAATGTTCCTGATTTTCCGTTTATATTACCGATGGAAGATGTACACGTAAAATCGCTCTATTCCGGCTGAAACGTCGATATATGCAATAAAAACCGAACTTCTTCCCTTTTCAATATCTTACTCAGTATTTTAACGAGAAACAAATAGATGATTGAAAATGAAGTATTTAAAGTTATTATCTAATCAATTATGTGTTTGTATCATTTTTATCGTATATTTAATGAATTAATAACAATAAACTGGAAATTTACAAAACGTGGAAAAACTGCAAAATATTGCCTAATTCGATGATATTTTGCTTATATCACATAAAGGAAAAAGGAGATGATAAACGTCAAAATATTACTAAATTCGATGATTTTTAGTACGAAACAAAATGCAAGAAAACTTGCTTAAAATGCAATATTATGCGATATTCTGAGATTTGGAGGCCAATTCACATATCGTGATACTACATGAAATAGTATCGAAATATTGGTAAAAATGAATATATGTACGTAATATAAAACTACATGAAAAACGTGAAAAAGTCACTATTATACCAAATTTGAGGATTTTAACTTCGAATCATAAAGCGAGGTTTCGTATTATTTAGATCCAACAAAAGACATATGACAATGTGGTTTCCAATACAAATGATAAAAATCAATTTGTTTTCTTTAGAATTAACTAAAATGTTCCTGATTTTCCGTTTATATTACCTATGGAAGATGTACACGTAAAACCGCTCTATTCCGGCTGAAACGTCGATATATGCAATAAAAACCGAACTTCTCACCTTTTCAATATCTTACTCAGTATTTCAACGAGAAACAAATAGATAATTGAAGATGAAGTATTTAAGTTTATTATCTAATCTATTACGTGTTTGTATCATATTTATCGTATATTATATGAATTAATTCCATTAAACTGAAAATTCGCAAAAACGTGCAAAAACGGCAAAAATATGGCCTAATTCGATGATATTTTGTTTAAATCACATAAAGGAAAAGGAGATGATAAACGTCAAAATATTGCTAAATTCGATGATGTTTAGTACGAAACAAAAATGCAAGAAAACTTGCTTAAAATGCAATATTATGCGAAAATCTGAGATATGAAGGCAAAATCACATATCGTGATACTACATGAAATAGTATCGAAATATTGGTAAAAATGAATATATTTACGTAATATGAAAACGTGAAAACATGAAAACGTGAAAAAATCACTATTATTCCAAATTTGTGGATTTTAGCTTCGAATCATAGAACGAGGTTTCGTAATATTTAGATCCAACAAAAGACATATGACAATGTTGTTTCCAATACAAATGATAAAAATCAATGTGTTTTCATTAGAATTAACTAAAATGTTCCTGATTTTCCGTTTATATTTCCGATGGAAGATGTACACGTAAAATCGCTCTATTCCGGCTGAAACGTCGATATATGCAATAAAAACCGAACTTCTCCCCTTATCAATATCTTACTCAGTATCTTAACGAGAAACAAATAGATGATTGAAAATGAAGTATTTAAAGTTATTATCTAATCAATTATGTGTTTGTTTCATTTTTATCGTATATTTAATGAATTAATAACAATAAACTGGAAATTTACAAAACGTGGAAAAACTGCAAAATATTGCCTAATTCGATGATATTTTGTTTATATCACATAAAGGAAAAAGGAGATGATAAACGTCAAAATATTACTAAATTCGATGATTTTTAGTACGAAACAAAATGCAAGAAAACTTCCTTAAAATGCAATATTATGCGATATTCTGAGATTTGAAGGCCAATTCACATATCGTGATACTACATGAAATAGTATCGAAATATTGGTAAAAATGAATATATTTACGTAATATAAAACTACATGAAAAACGTGAAAAAGTCACTATTATACCAAATTTGAGGATTTTAACTTCGAATCATAAAGCGAGGTTTCGTATTATTTAGATCCAACAAAAGACATATGACAATGTTGTTTCCAATCCAAATGATAAAAATCAATTTGTTTTCATTAGAATTAACTAAAATGTTCCTGATTTTACGTTTATATTACCGATGGAAGATGTACACGTAAAACCGCTCTATTCCGCCTGAAACGTCGATATATGCAATAAAAACTGAATTTCTGCCCTTTTCAATATCTTACTCTGTATTTCAACGAGAAACAAATAGATGATTGAAAATGAAGTATTTAAGGTTATTATCTAATCAATTATGTGTTTGTATCTTTTTATCGTATATTATATGAATTATTACCATTAAACTGAAAATTCGCAAAAACGTGCAAAAACGGCAAAATATTGCCTAATTCGATGATATTTTGTTTAAATCACATAAAGGAAAAGGGGATGATAAACGTCAAAATATTGCTAAATTCGATGATGTTTAGTACGAAACAAAAATGCAAGAAAACTTGCTTAAAATGCAGTATTATGCGAAAATCTGAGATATGAAGGCCAAATCACATATCGCGATACTACATGAAATAGTATCGAAATATTGGTAAAAATGAATATATTTACGTAATGTTAAACTACATGAAAACGTGAAAAAAATCACTATTTTTCCAAATTTGTGGATTTTAGCTTCGAATCATAGAACGAGGCTTCGTATTATCTAGATCCAACAAAAGACATATGCCAATGTTGTTTCCAATATAAATGATAAAAATCAATGTGTTTTCATTAGAATTAACTAAAATGTTCCTGATTTTCCGTTTATATTACCGATGGAAGATGTACACGTAAAATCGCTCTATTCCGGCTGAAACGTCGATATATGCAATAAAAACCGAACTTCTCCCCTTTTCAATATCTTACTCAGTATTTTAACGAGAAACAAATAGATGATTGAAAATGAAGTATTTAAGGTTATTATCTAATCAATTATGTGTTTGTATCATTTTTATCGTATATATAATGAATTATCAACAATAAACTGGAAATTCACAAAAACGTGTAAAAACAGCAAAATATTGCCTAATTCGATGATATTTTGTTTAACTCACATAAAGGAAAAGGGGATGATAAACGTCAAAATATTGCTAAATTCGATGATGTTTAGTACGAAACAAAAATGCAAGAAAACTTGCTTAAAATGCAGTATTATGCGAAAATCTGAGATATGAAGGCCAAATCACATATCGCGATACTACATGAAATAGTATCGAAATATTGGTAAAAATGAATATATTTACGTAATGTCAAACTACATGAAAACGTGAAAAAATCACTATTTTTCCAAATTTGTGGACTTTAGCTTCGAATCATAGAACGAGGCTTCGTATTATTTAGATCCAACAAAAGACATATGCCAATGTTGTTTCCAATATAAATGATAAAAATCAATGTGTTTTCATTAGAATTAACTAAAATGTTCCTGATTTTCCGTTTATATTACCGATGGAAGATGTACACGTAAAATCGCTCTATTCCGGCTGAAACGTCGATATATGCAATAAAAACCGAACTTCTTCCCTTTTCAATATCTTACTCAGTATTTTAACGAGAAACAAATAGATGATTGAAAATGAAGTATTTAAAGTTATTATCTAATCAATTATGTGTTTGTATCATTTTTATCGTATATTTAATGAATTAATAACAATAAACTGGAAATTTACAAAACGTGGAAAAACTGCAAAATATTGCCTAATTCGATGATATTTTGCTTATATCACATAAAGGAAAAAGGAGATGATAAACGTCAAAATATTACTAAATTCGATGATTTTTAGTACGAAACAAAATGCAAGAAAACTTGCTTAAAATGCAATATTATGCGATATTCTGAGATTTGGAGGCCAATTCACATATCGTGATACTACATGAAATAGTATCGAAATATTGGTAAAAATGAATATATGTACGTAATATAAAACTACATGAAAAACGTGAAAAAGTCACTATTATACCAAATTTGAGGATTTTAACTTCGAATCATAAAGCGAGGTTTCGTATTATTTAGATCCAACAAAAGACATATGACAATGTTGTTTCCAATCCAAATGATAAAAATCAATTTGTTTTCATTAGAATTATCTAAAATGTTCCTGATTTTCCGTTTATATTACCGATGGTAGATGTACACGTAAAACCGCTCTATTCCGGCTGAAACGTCGATATATGCAATAAAAACAGAACTTCTGCCCTTTTCAATATCTTACTCAGTTTTACTTAATATTTTATTTCTTACTTAATGTTTCTCAACGAGAAACAAATAGATGATTAAAAATGAAGTATTTATGGCTATTATCTAATCAATTATGTGTTTGTATCATTTTTATCGTATATATAATGAATTATCAACAATAAACTGGAAATTCACAAAAACGTGTAAAAACAGCAAAATATTGCCTAATTCGATGATATTTCGTTTAACTCACATAAAGGAAAAGGGGATGATAAACGTCAGAATATTGCTAAATTCGATGATGTTTAGTACGAAACAAAAATGCAAGAAAACTTGCTTAAAATACAATATTATGCGAAAATCTGAGATATGAATGCCAAATCACATATCGTGATACTACATGAAATAGTATCGAAATATTGGTAAAAACGAATATATTTACGTAATATCAAACTACATGAAAACGTGAAAAAATCACTATTATTCCAAATTTGTGGATTTTAACTTCGAATCATAGAGCGAGGTTTCGTATTATTTAGATCCAACAAAAGACATATGACAATGTGGTTTCCAATACAAATGATAAAAATCAATTTGTTTTCTTTAGAATTAACTAAAATGTTCCTGATTTTCCGTTTATATTACTGATGGAAGATGTACACGTAAAACCGCTCTATTCCGGCTGAAACGTCGATATATGCAATAAAAACCGAACTTCTCCCCTTTTCAATATCTTACTCAGTATTTTAACGAGAAACAAATAGATGATTGAAAATGAAGTATTTAAGGTTATTATCTAATCAATTATGTGTTTGTATCTTTTTATCGTATATTATATGAATTATTACCATTAAACTGAAAATTCGCAAAAACGTGCAAAAACGGCAAAATATTGCCTAATTCGATGATATTTTGTTTAAATCACATAAAGGAAAAGGGGATGATAAACGTCAAAATATTGCTAAATTCGATGATGTTTAGTACGAAACAAAAATGCAAGAAAACTTGCTTAAAATGCAATATTATGCGGAAATCTGATATATGAAGGCCAAATCACATATCGTGATACTACATGAAATAGTATCGAAATATTGGTAAAAATGAATATATTTACGTAATATCAAACTACATGAAAACGTGAAAAAATCACTATTATTCCAAATTTGTGGATTTTAACTTCGAATCATAAAGCGAGGTTTCGTATTATTTAGATCCAACAAAAGACATATGACAATGTTGTTTGCAATCCAAATGATAAAAATCAATGTGTTTTCATTAGAATTAACTAAAATGTTCCTGATTTTCCGTTTATATTACCGATGGAAGATGTACACGTAAAATCGCTCTATTCCGGCTGAAACGTCGATATATGCAATAAAAACCGAACTTCTCCCCTTTTCAATATCTTACTCAGTATTTTAACGAGAAACAAATAGATGATTGAAAATGAAGTATTTAAGGTTATTATCTAATCAATTATGTGTTTGTATCATTTTTATCGTATATATAATGAATTATCAACAATAAACTGGAAATTCACAAAAACGTGTAAAACAAGCAAAATATTGCCTAATTCGATGATATTTTGTTTAACTCACATAAAGGAAAAGGGGATGATAAACGTCAAAATATTGCTAAATTCGATGATGTTTAGTACGAAACAAAAATGCAAGAAAACTTGCTTAAAATGCAATATTATGCGAAAATCTGAGATATGAAGGCCAAATCACATATCGCGATACTAAATGAAATAGTATCGAAATATTGGTAAAAATGAATATATTTACGTAATGTCAAACTACATGAAAACGTGAAAAAATCACTATTTTTCCAAATTTGTGGATTTTAGCTTCGAATCATAGAACGAGGCTTCGTATTATTTAGATCCAACAAAAGACATATGCCAATGTTGTTTCCAATATAAATGATAAAAATCAATGTGTTTTCATTAGAATTAACTAAAATGTTCCTGATTTTCCGTTTATATTACCGATGGAAGATGTACACGTAAAATCGCTCTATTCCGGCTGAAACGTCGATATATGCAATAAAAACCGAACTTCTTCCCTTTTCAATATCTTACTCAGTATTTTAACGAGAAACAAATAGATGATTGAAAATGAAGTATTTAAAGTTATTATCTAATCAATTATGTGTTTGTATCATTTTTATCGTATATTTAATGAATTAATAACAATAAACTGGAAATTTACAAAACGTGGAAAAACTGCAAAATATTGCCTAATTCGATGATATTTTGCTTATATCACATAAAGGAAAAAGGAGATGATAAACGTCAAAATATTACTAAATTCGATGATTTTTAGTACGAAACAAAATGCAAGAAAACTTGCTTAAAATGCAATATTATGCGATATTCTGAGATTTGGAGGCCAATTCACATATCGTGATACTACATGAAATAGTATCGAAATATTGGTAAAAATGAATATATGTACGTAATATAAAACTACATGAAAAACGTGAAAAAGTCACTATTATACCAAATTTGAGGATTTTAACTTCGAATTGAAGTTACTTCGAAGCGAGGTTTCGTATTATTTAGATCCAACAAAAGACATATGACAATGTTGTTTCCAATCCAAATGATAAAAATCAATTTGTTTTCATTAGAATTATCTAAAATGTTCCTGATTTTCCGTTTATATTACCGATGGTAGATGTACACGTAAAACCGCTCTATTCCGGCTGAAACGTCGATATATGCAATAAAAACAGAACTTCTGCCATTTTCAATATCTTACTCAGTTTTACTTAATATTTTATTTCTTACTTAATGTTTCTCAACGAGAAACAAATAGATGATTGAAAATGAAGTATTTATGGCTATTATCTAATCAATTATGTGTTTGTATCATTTTTATCGTATATATAATGAATTATCAACAATAAACTGGAAATTCACAAAAACGTGTAAAAACAGCAAAATATTGCCTAATTCGATGATATTTTGTTTAACTCACATAAAGGAAAAGGGGATGATAAACGTCAGAATATTGCTAAATTCGATGATGTTTAGTACGAAACAAAAATGCAAGAAAACTTGCTTAAAATGCAATATTATGCGAAAATCTGAGATATGAAGGCCAAATCACATATCGTGATACTACATGAAATAGTATCGAAATATTGGTAAAAACGAATATATTTACGTAATATCAAACTACATGAAAACGTGAAAAAATCACTATTATTCCAAATTTGTGGATTTTAACTTCGAATCATAGAGCGAGGTTTCGTATTATCTAGATCCAACAAAAGACATATGACAATGTGGTTTCCAATACAAATGATAAAAATCAATTTGTTTTCATTAGAATTAACTAAAATGTTCCTGATTTTACGTTTATATTACCGATGGAAGATGTACACGTAAAACCGCTCTATTCCGGCTGAAACGTCGATATATGCAGTAAAAACCGAACTTCTCCCCTTTTCAATATCTTACTCAGTATTTTAACGAGAAACAAATAGATGATTGAAAATGAAGTATTTAAGGTTATTATCTAATCAATTATGTGTTTGTATCTTTTTATCGTATATTATATGAATTATTACCATTAAACTGAAAATTCGCAATAACGTGCAAAAACTGCAAAATATTGCCTAATTCGATGATATTTTGTTTTAATCACATAAAGGAAAAGGGGATGATAAACGTCAAAATATTGCTAAATTCGATGATGTTTAGTACGAAACAAAAATGCAAGAAAACTTGCTTAAAATGCAATATTATGCGGAAATCTGATATATGAAGGCCAAATCACATATCGTGATACTACATGAAATAGTATCGAAATATTGGTAAAAATGAATATATTTACGTAATATCAAACTACATGAAAACGTGAAAAAATCACTATTATTCCAAATTTGTGGATTTTAACTTCAAATCATAAAGCGAGGTTTCGTATTATTTAGATCCAACAAAAGACATATGACAATGTTGTTTCCAATCCAAATGATAAAAATCAATGTGTTTTCATTAGAAATAACTAAAATGTTCCTGATTTTCCGTTTATATTACCGATGGAAGATGTACACGTAAAATCGCTCTATTCCGGCTGAAACGTCGATATATGCAATAAAAACCGAACTTCTCCCCTTTTCAATATCTTACTCAGTATTTTAACGAGAAACAAATAGATGATTGAAAATGAAGTATTTAAGGTTATTATCTAATCAATTATGTGTTTGTATCATTTTTATCGTATATATAATGAATTATCAACAATAAACTGGAAATTCACAAAAACGTGTAAAACAAGCAAAATATTGCCTAATTCGATGATATTTTGTTAACTCACATAAAGGAAAAGGGGATGATAAACGTCAAAATATTGCTAAATTCGATGATGTTTAGTACGAAACAAAAATGCAAGAAAACTTGCTTAAAATGCAATATTATGCGGAAATCTGATATATGAAGGCCAAATCACATATCGTGATACTACATGAAATAGTATCGAAATATTGGTAAAAATGAATATATTTACGTAATATCAAACTACATGAAAACGTGAAAAAATCACTATTATTCCAAATTTGTGGATTTTAATTTCGAATCATAAAGCGAGGTTTCGTATTATTTAGATCCAACAAAAGACATATGACAATGTTGTTTCCAATCCAAATGATAAAAATCAATGTGTTTTCATTAGAATTAACTAAAATGTTCCTGATTTTCCGTTTATATTACCGATGGAAGATGTACACGTAAAATCGCTCTATTCCGGCTGAAACGTCGATATATGCAATAAAAACCGAACTTCTCCCCTTTTCAATATCTTACTCTGTATTTTAACGAGAAACAAATAGATGATTAAAAATGAAGTATTTATGGCTATTATCTAATCAATTATGTGTTTGTATCATTTTTATCGTATATATAATGAATTATCAACAATAAACTGTAAATTCACAAAAACGTGTAAAAACAGCAAAATATTGCCTAATTCGATGATATTTTGTTTAACTCACATAAAGGAAAAGGGAATGATAAACGTCAGAATATTGCTAAATTCGATGATGTTTAGTACGAAACAAAAATGCAAGAAAACTTGCTTAAAATACAATATTATGCGAAAATCTGAGATATGAAGGCCAAATCACATATCGTGATACTACATGAAATAGTATCGAAATATTGGTAAAAACGAATATATTTACGTAATATCAAACTACATGAAAACGTGAAAAAATCACTATTATTCCAAATTTGTGGATTTTAACTTCGAATCATAGAGCGAGGTTTCGTATTATCTAGATCCAACAAAAGACATATGACAATGTGGTTTCCAATACAAATGATAAAAATCAATTTGTTTTCATTAGAATTAACTAAAATGTTCCTGATTTTACGTTTATATTACCGATGGAAGATGTACACGTAAAACCGCTCTATTCCGGCTGAAACGTCGATATATGCAATAAAAACCGAACTTCTCCCCTTTTCAATATCTTACTCAGTATTTTAACGAGAAACAAATAGATGATTGAAAATGAAGTATTTAAGGGTATTATCTAATCAATTATGTGTTTGTATCTTTTTATCGTATATTATATGAATTATTACCATTAAACTGAAAATTCGCAAAAACGTGCAAAAACTGTAAAATATTGCCTAATTCGATGATATTTTGTTTTAATCACATAAAGGAAAAGGGGATGATAAACGTCAAAATATTGCTAAATTCGATGATGTTTAGTACGAAACAAAAATGCAAGAAAACTTGCTTAAAATGCAATATTATGCGGAAATCTGATATATGAAGGCCAAATCACATATCGTGATACTACATGAAATAGTATCGAAATATTGGTAAAAATGAATATATTTACGTAATATCAAACTACATGAAAACGTGAAAAAATCACTATTATTCCAAATTTGTGGATTTTAACTTCAAATCATAAAGCGAGGTTTCGTATTATTTAGATCCAACAAAAGACATATGACAATGTTGTTTCCAATCCAAATGATAAAAATCAATGTGTTTTCATTAGAATTAACTAAAATGTTCCTGATTTTCCGTTTATATTACCGATGGAAGATGTACACGTAAAATCGCTCTATTCCGGCTGAAACGTCGATATATGCAATAAAAACCGAACTTCTCCCCTTTTCAATATCTTACTCAGTATTTTAACGAGAAACAAATAAATGATTGAAAATGAAGTATTTAAGGTTATTATCTAATCAATTATGTGTTTGTATCATTTTTATCGTATATATAATGAATTATCAACAATAAACTGGAAATTCACAAAAACGTGTAAAACAAGCAAAATATTGCCTAATTCGATGATATTTTGTTAACTCACATAAAGGAAAAGGGGATGATAAACGTCAAAATATTGCTAAATTCGATGATGTTTAGTACGAAACAAAAATGCAAGAAAACTTGCTTAAAATGCAATATTATGCGGAAATCTGATATATGAAGGCCAAATCACATATCGTGATACTACATGAAATAGTATCGAAATATTGGTAAAAATGAATATATTTACGTAATATCAAACTACATGAAAACGTGAAAAAATCACTATTATTCCAAATTTGTGGATTTTAACTTCGAATCATAAAGCGAGGTTTCGTATTATTTAGATCCAACAAAAGACATATGACAATGTTGTTTCCAATCCAAATGATAAAAATCAATGTGTTTTCATTAGAATTAACTAAAATGTTCCTGATTTTCCGTTTATATTACCGATGGAAGATGTACACGTAAAACCGCTCTATTCCGGCTGAAACGTCGATATATGCAATAAAAACAGAACTTCTGCCCTTTTCAATATCTTACTCAGTTTTACTTAATATTTTATTTCTTACTTAATGTTTCTCAACGAGAAACCAATAGATGATTAAAAATGAAGTTTTTATGGCTATTATCTAATCAATTTAGTGTTTGTATCATTTTTATCGTATATCTAATGAATTATCAACAATAAACTGGAAATTCACAAAAACGTGTAAAAACAGCAAAATATTGCCTAATTCGATGATATTTTGTTTAACTCACATAAAGGAAAAGGGAATGATAAACGTCAGAATATTGCTAAATTCGATGATGTTTAGTACGAAACAAAAATGCAAGAAAACTTGCTTAAAATACAATATTATGCGAAAATCTGAGATATGAAGGCCAAATCACATATCGTGATACTAGATGAAATAGTATCGAAATATTGGTAAAAACGAATATATTTACGTAATATCAAACTACATGAAAACGTGAAAAAATCACTATTATTCCAAATTTGTGGATTTTAACTTCGAATCATAGAGCGAGGTTTCGTATTATTTAGATCCAACAAAAGACATATGACAATGTGGTTTCCAATACAAATGATAAAAATCAATTTGTTTTCATTAGAATTAACTAAAATGTTCCTGATTTTACGTTTATATTACCGATGGAAGATGTACACGTAAAACCGCTCTATTCCGGCTGAAACGTCGATATATGCAATAAAAACAGAACTTCTGCCCTTTTCAATATCTTACTCAGTATTTCAACGAGAAACAAATAGATGATTGAAAATGAAGTATTTATGGCTATTATCTAATCAATTATGTGTTTGTATCATTTTTATCGTATATATAATGAATTATCAACAATAAACTGGAAATTCACAAAAACGTGTAAAAACAGCAAAATATTGCCTAATTCGATGATATTTTGTTTAACTCACATAAAGGAAAAGGGGATGATAAACGTCAGAATATTGCTAAATTCGATGATGTTTAGTACGAAACAAAAATGCAAGAAAACTTGCTTAAAATGCAATATTATGCGAAAATCTGAGATATGAAGGCCAAATCACATATCGTGATACTACATGAAATAGTATCGAAATATTGGTAAAAACGAATATATTTACGTAATATCAAACTACATGAAAACGTGAAAAAATCACTATTATTCCAAATTTGTGGATTTTAACTTCGAATCATAGAGCGAGGTTTCGTATTATCTAGATCCAACAAAAGACATATGACAATGTGGTTTCCAATACAAATGATAAAAATCAATTTGTTTTCTTTAGAATTAACTAAAATGTTCCTGATTTTCCGTTTATATTACCGATGGAAGATGTACACGTAAAATCGCTCTATTCCGGCTGAAACGTCGATATATGCAATAAAAACCGAACTTCTCCCCTTTTCAATATCTTACTCTGTATTTTAACGAGAAACAAATAGATGATTAAAAATGAAGTATTTATGGCTATTATCTAATCAATTATGTGTTTGTATCATTTTTATCGTATATATAATGAATTATCAACAATAAACTGGAAATTCACAAAAACGTGTAAAAACAGCAAAATAGTGCCTAATTCGATGATATTTTGTTTAACTCACATAAAGGAAAAGGGAATGATAAACGTCAGAATATTGCTAAATTCGATGATGTTTAGTACGAAACAAAAATGCAAGAAAACTTGCTTAAAATACAATATTATGCGAAAATCTGAGATATGAAGGCCAAATCACATATCGTGATACTACATGAAATAGTATCGAAATATTGGTAAAAACGAATATATTTACGTAATATCAAACTACATGAAAACGTGAAAAAATCACTATTATTCCAAATTTGTGGATTTTAACTTCGAATCATAGAGCGAGGTTTCGTATTATTTAGATCCAACAAAAGACATATGACAATGTGGTTTCCAATACAAATGATAAAAATCAATTTGTTTTCTTTAGAATTAACTAAAATGTTCCTGATTTTCCGTTTATATTACCGATGGAAGATGTACACGTAAAACCGCTCTATTCCGGCTGAAACGTCGATATATGCAATAAAAACCGAACTTCTCCCCTTTTCAATATCTTACTCAGTATTTTAACGAGAAACAAATAGATGATTGAAAATGAAGTATTTAAGGTTATTATCTAATCAATTATGTGTTTGTATCATTTTTATCGTATATTTAATGAATTAATAACAATAAACTGGAAATTTACAAAACGTGGAAAAACTGCAAAATATTGCCTAATTCGATGATATTTTGTTTATATCACATAAAGGAAAAAAGAGATGATAAACGTCAAAATATTACTAAGTTCGATGATTTTTAGTACGAAACAAAATGCAAGAAATCTTGCTTAAAATGCAATATTATGCGATATTCTGAGATTTGAAGCCCAATTCACATATCGTGATACTACATGAAATAGTATCAAAGTATTGGTAAAAATGAATATATTTACGTAATATAAAACTACATGAAAAACGTGAAAAAGTCACTATTATACCAAATTTGAGGATTTTAACTTCGAATCATAAAGCGAGGTTTCGTATTATTTAGATCCAACAAAAGACATATGACAATGTTGTTTCCAATCCAAATGATAAAAATCAATTTGTTTTCATTAGAATTAACTAAAATGTTCCTGATTTTACGTTTATATTACCGATGGAAGATGTACACGTAAAACCGCTCTATTCCGGCTGAAACGTCGATATATGCAATAAAAACAGAACTTCTGCCCTTTTCAATATCTTACTCAGTATTTCAACGAGAAACAAATAGATGATTGAAAATGAAGTATTTATGGCTATTATCTAATCAATTATGTGTTTGTATCATTTTTATCGTATATATAATGAATTATCAACAATAAACTGGAAATTCACAAAAACGTGTAAAAACAGCAAAATATTGCCTAATTCGATGATATTTTGTTTAACTCACATAAAGGAAAAGGGGATGATAAACGTCAGAATATTGCTAAATTCGATGATGTTTAGTACGAAACAAAAATGCAAGAAAACTTGCTTAAAATGCAATATTATGCGAAAATCTGAGATATGAAGGCCAAATCACATATCGTGATACTACATGAAATAGTATCGAAATATTGGTAAAAACGAATATATCTACGTAATATCAAACTACATGAAAACGTGAAAAAATCACTATTATTCCAAATTTGTGGATTTTAACTTCGAATCATAGAGCGAGGTTTCGTATTATCTAGATCCAACAAAAGACATATGACAATGTGGTTTCCAATACAAATGATAAAAATCAATTTGTTTTCTTTAGAATTAACTAAAATGTTCCTGATTTTCCGTTTATATTACCGATGGAAGATGTACACGTAAAATCGCTCTATTCCGGCTGAAACGTCGATATATGCAATAAAAACCGAACTTCTCACCTTTTCAATATCTTACTCAGTGTTTCAACGAGAAACAAATAGATAATTGTAGATGAAGTATTTAAGTTTATTATCTAATCTATTACGAGTTTGTATCATATTTATCGTATATTATATGAATTATTACCATTAAACTGAAAATTCGCAAAAACGTGCAAAAACGTAAAAATATTGCTAAATTCGATGATGTTTAGTACGAAACAAAAATGCAAGAAAACTTGCTTAAAATGCAATATTATGCGAAAATCTGAGATATGAAGGCCAAATCACATATCGCGATACTACATGAAATAGTATCGAAATATTGGTAAAAATGAATATATTTACGTAATATCAAACTACATGAAAACGTGAAAAAATCACTGTTATTCCAAATTTGTGGATTTTAGCTTCGAATCATAGAACGAGGTTTCGTATTATTTAGATCCAACAAAAGACATATGACAATGTTGTTTCCAATACAAATGATAAAAATCAATGTGTTTTCATTAGAATTAACTAAAATGTTCCTGATTTTCCGTTTATATTACCGATGGAAGATGTACACGTAAAACCGCTCTATTCCGGCTGAAACGTCGATATATGCAATAAAAACAGAACTTCTGCCCTTTTCAATATCTTACTCAGTTTTACTTAATATTTTATTTCTTACTTAATGTTTCTCAACGAGAAACCAATAGATGATTAAAAATGAAGTTTTTATGGCTATTATCTAATCAATTTATTGTTTGTATCATTTTTATCGTATATATAATGAATTATCAACAATAAACTGGAAATTCACAAAAACGTGTAAAAACAGCAAAATATTGCCTAATTCGATGATATTTTGTTTAACTCACATAAAGGAAAAGGGAATGATAAACGTCAGAATATTGCTAAATTCGATGATGTTTAGTACGAAACAAAAATGCAAGAAAACTTGCTTAAAATACAATATTATGCGAAAATCTGAGATATGAAGGCCAAATCACATATCGTGATACTACATGAAATAGTATCGAAATATTGGTAAAAACGAATATATTTACGTAATATCAAACTACATGAAAACGTGAAAAAATCACTATTATTCCAAATTTGTGGATTTTAACTTCGAATCATAGAGCGAGGTTTCGTATTATTTAGATCCAACAAAAGACATATGACAATGTGGTTTCCAATACAAATGATAAAAATCAATTTGTTTTCTTTAGAATTAACTAAAATGTTCCTGATTTTCCGTTTATATTACCGATGGAAGATGTACACGTAAAACCGCTCTATTCCGGCTGAAACGTCGATATATGCAATAAAAACCGAACTTCTCCCCTTTTCAATATCTTACTCAGTATTTTAACGATAAACAAATAGATGATTGAAAATGAAGTATTTAAGGTTATTATCTAATCAATTATGTGTTTGTATCATTTTTATCGTATATTTAATGAATTAATAACAATAAACTGGAAATTTACAAAACGTGGAAAAACTGCAAAATATTGCCTAATTCGATGATATTTTGTTTATATCACATAAAGGAAAAAAGAGATGATAAACGTCAAAATATTACTAAGTTCGATGATTTTTAGTACGAAACAAAATGCAAGAAAACTTGCTTAAAATGCAATATTATGCGATATTCTGAGATTTGAAGCCCAATTCACATATCGTGATACTACATGAAATAGTATCAAAGTATTGGTAAAAATGAATATATTTACGTAATATAAAACTACATGAAAAACGTGAAAAAGTCACTATTATACCAAATTTGAGGATTTTAACTTCGAATCATAAAGCGAGGTTTCGTATTATTTAGATCCAACAAAAGACATATGACAATGTTGTTTCCAATCCAAATGATAAAATTCAATTTGTTTTCATTAGAATTAACTAAAATGTTCCTGATTTTACGTTTATATTACCGATGGAAGATGTACACGTAAAACCGCTCTATTCCGGCTGAAACGTCGATATATGCAATAAAAACAGAACTTCTGCCCTTTTCAATATCTTACTCAGTATTTCAACGAGAAACAAATAGATGATTGAAAATGAAGTATTTATGGCTATTATCTAATCAATTATGTGTTTGTATCATTTTTATCGTATATATAATGAATTATCAACAATAAACTGGAAATTCACAAAAACGTGTAAAAACAGCAAAATATTGCCTAATTCGATGATATTTTGTTTAACTCACATAAAGGAAAAGGGGATGATAAACGTCAGAATATTGCTAAATTCGATGATGTTTAGTACGAAACAAAAATGCAAGAAAACTTGCTTAAAATGCAATATTATGCGAAAATCTGAGATATGAAGGCCAAATCACATATCGTGATACTACATGAAATAGTATCGAAATATTGGTAAAAACGAATATATTTACGTAATATCAAACTACATGAAAACGTGAAAAAATCACTATTATTCCAAATTTGTGGATTTTAACTTCGAATCATAGAGCGAGGTTTCGTATTATCTAGATCCAACAAAAGACATATGACAATGTGGTTTCCAATACAAATGATAAAAATCAATTTGTTTTCTTTAGAATTAACTAAAATGTTCCTGATTTTCCGTTTATATTACCGATGGAAGATGTACACGTAAAATCGCTCTATTCCGGCTGAAACGTCGATATATGCAATAAAAACCGAACTTCTCACCTTTTCAATATCTTACTCAGTGTTTCAACGAGAAACAAATAGATAATTGTAGATGAAGTATTTAAGTTTATTATCTAATCTATTACGAGTTTGTATCATATTTATCGTATATTATATGAATTATTACCATTAAACTGAAAATTCGCAAAAACGTGCAAAAACGTAAAAATATTGCTAAATTCGATGATGTTTAGTACGAAACAAAAATGCAAGAAAACTTGCTTAAAATGCAATATTATGCGAAAATCTGAGATATGAAGGCCAAATCACATATCGCGATACTACATGAAATAGTATCGAAATATTGGTAAAAATGAATATATTTACGTAATATCAAACTACATGAAAACGTGAAAAAATCACTGTTATTCCAAATTTGTGGATTTTAGCTTCGAATCATAGAACGAGGTTTCGTATTATTTAGATCCAACAAAAGACATATGACAATGTTGTTTCCAATACAAATGATAAAAATCAATGTGTTTTCATTAGAATTAACTAAAATGTTCCTGATTTTCCGTTTATATTACCGATGGAAGATGTACACGTAAAACCGCTCTATTCCGGCTGAAACGTCGATATATGCAATAAAAACAGAACTTCTGCCCTTTTCAATATCTTACTCAGTTTTACTTAATATTTTATTTCTTACTTAATGTTTCTCAACGAGAAACCAATAGATGATTAAAAATGAAGTTTTTATGGCTATTATCTAATCAATTTATTGTTTGTATCATTTTTATCGTATATATAATGAATTATCAACAATAAACTGGAAATTCACAAAAACGTGTAAAAACAGCAAAATATTGCCTAATTCGATGATATTTTGTTTAACTCACATAAAGGAAAAGGGAATGATAAACGTCAGAATATTGCTAAATTCGATGATGTTTAGTACGAAACAAAAATGCAAGAAAACTTGCTTAAAATACAATATTATGCGAAAATCTGAGATATGAAGGCCAAATCACATATCGTGATACTACATGAAATAGTATCGAAATATTGGTAAAAACGAATATATTTACGTAATATCAAACTACATGAAAACGTGAAAAAATCACTATTATTCCAAATTTGTGGATTTTAACTTCGAATCATAGAGCGAGGTTTCGTATTATTTAGATCCAACAAAAGACATATGACAATGTGGTTTCCAATACAAATGATAAAAATCAATTTGTTTTCTTTAGAATTAACTAAAATGTTCCTGATTTTCCGTTTATATTACCGATGGAAGATGTACACGTAAAACCGCTCTATTCCGGCTGAAACGTCGATATATGCAATAAAAACCGAACTTCTCCCCTTTTCAATATCTTACTCAGTATTTTAACGAGAAACAAATAGATGATTGAAAATGAAGTATTTAAGGTTATTATCTAATCAATTATGTGTTTGTATCATTTTTATCGTATATTTAATGAATTAATAACAATAAACTGGAAATTTACAAAACGTGGAAAAACTGCAAAATATTGCCTAATTCGATGATATTTTGTTTATATCACATAAAGGAAAAAAGAGATGATAAACGTCAAAATATTACTAAGTTCGATGATTTTTAGTACGAAACAAAATGCAAGAAAACTTGCTTAAAATGCAATATTATGCGATATTCAGAGATTTGAAGCCCAATTCACATATCGTGATACTACATGAAATAGTATCAAAGTATTGGTAAAAATGAATATATTTACGTAATATAAAACTACATGAAAAACGTGAAAAAGTCACTATTATACCAAATTTGAGGATTTTAACTTCGAATCATAAAGCGAGGTTTCGTATTATTTAGATCCAACAAAAGACATATGACAATGTTGTTTCCAATCCAAATGATAAAATTCAATTTGTTTTCATTAGAATTAACTAAAATGTTCCTGATTTTACGTTTATATTACCGATGGAAGATGTACACGTAAAACCGCTCTATTCCGGCTGAAACGTCGATATATGCAATAAAAACAGAACTTCTGCCCTTTTCAATATCTTACTCAGTATTTCAACGAGAAACAAATAGATGATTGAAAATGAAGTATTTATGGCTATTATCTAATCAATTATGTGTTTGTATCATTTTTATCGTATATATAATGAATTATCAACAATAAACTGGAAATTCACAAAAACGTGTAAAAACAGCAAAATATTGCCTAATTCGATGATATTTTGTTTAACTCACATAAAGGAAAAGGGGATGATAAACGTCAGAATATTGCTAAATTCGATGATGTTTAGTACGAAACAAAAATGCAAGAAAACTTGCTTAAAATGCAATATTATGCGAAAATCTGAGATATGAAGGCCAAATCACATATCGTGATACTACATGAAATAGTATCGAAATATTGGTAAAAACGAATATATTTACGTAATATCAAACTACATGAAAACGTGAAAAAATCACTATTATTCCAAATTTGTGGATTTTAACTTCGAATCATAGAGCGAGGTTTCGTATTATCTAGATCCAACAAAAGACATATGACAATGTGGTTTCCAATACAAATGATAAAAATCAATTTGTTTTCTTTAGAATTAACTAAAATGTTCCTGATTTTCCGTTTATATTACCGATGGAAGATGTACACGTAAAATCGCTCTATTCCGGCTGAAACGTCGATATATGCAATAAAAACCGAACTTCTCACCTTTTCAATATCTTACTCAGTGTTTCAACGAGAAACAAATAGATAATTGTAGATGAAGTATTTAAGTTTATTATCTAATCTATTACGAGTTTGTATCATATTTATCGTATATTATATGAATTATTACCATTAAACTGAAAATTCGCAAAAACGTGCAAAAACGTAAAAATATTGCTAAATTCGATGATGTTTAGTACGAAACAAAAATGCAAGAAAACTTGCTTAAAATGCAATATTATGCGAAAATCTGAGATATGAAGGCCAAATCACATATCGCGATACTACATGAAATAGTATCGAAATATTGGTAAAAATGAATATATTTACGTAATATCAAACTACATGAAAACGTGAAAAAATCACTGTTATTCCAAATTTGTGGATTTTAGCTTCGAATCATAGAACGAGGTTTCGTATTATTTAGATCCAACAAAAGACATATGACAATGTTGTTTCCAATACAAATGATAAAAATCAATGTGTTTTCATTAGAATTAACTAAAATGTTCCTGATTTTCCGTTTATATTACCGATGGAAGATGTACACGTAAAACCGCTCTATTCCGGCTGAAACGTCGATATATGCAATAAAAACAGAACTTCTGCCCTTTTCAATATCTTACTCAGTTTTACTTAATATTTTATTTCTTACTTAATGTTTCTCAACGAGAAACCAATAGATGATTAAAAATGAAGTTTTTATGGCTATTATCTAATCAATTTATTGTTTGTATCATTTTTATCGTATATATAATGAATTATCAACAATAAACTGGAAATTCACAAAAACGTGTAAAAAACAGCAAAATATTGCCTAATTCGATGATATTTTGTTTAACTCACATAAAGGAAAAGGGAATGATAAACGTCAGAATATTGCTAAATTCGATGATGTTTAGTACGAAACAAAAATGCAAGAAAACTTGCTTAAAATACAATATTATGCGAAAATCTGAGATATGAAGGCCAAATCACATATCGTGATACTACATGAAATAGTATCGAAATATTGGTAAAAACGAATATATTTACGTAATATCAAACTACATGAAAACGTGAAAAAATCACTATTATTCCAAATTTGTGGATTTTAACTTCGAATCATAGAGCGAGGTTTCGTATTATTTAGATCCAACAAAAGACATATGACAATGTGGTTTCCAATACAAATGATAAAAATCAATTTGTTTTCTTTAGAATTAACTAAAATGTTCCTGATTTTCCGTTTATATTACCGATGGAAGATGTACACGTAAAACCGCTCTATTCCGGCTGAAACGTCGATATATGCAATAAAACCGAACTTCTCCCCTTTTCAATATCTTACTCAGTATTTTAACGAGAAACAAATAGATGATTGAAAATGAAGTATTTAAGGTTATTATCTAATCAATTATGTGTTTGTATCATTTTTATCGTATATTTAATGAATTAATAACAATAAAACTGGAAATTTACAAAACGTGGAAAAACTGCAAAATATTGCCTAATTCGATGATATTTTGTTTATATCACATAAAGGAAAAAAGAGATGATAAACGTCAAAATATTACTAAGTTCGATGATTTTTAGTACGAAACAAAATGCAAGAAAACTTGCTTAAAATGCAATATTATGCGATATTCTGAGATTTGAAGCCCAATTCACATATCGTGATACTACATGAAATAGTATCAAAGTATTGGTAAAAATGAATATATTTACGTAATATAAAACTACATGAAAAACGTGAAAAAGTCACTATTATACCAAATTTGAGGATTTTAACTTCGAATCATAAGCGAGGTTTCGTATTATTTAGATCCAACAAAAGACATATGGACAATGTTGTTTCCAATCCAAATGATAAAAATCAATTTGTTTTCATTAGAATTAACTAAAATGTTCCTGATTTTACGTTTATATTACCGATGGAAGATGTACACGTAAAACCGCTCTATTCCGGCTGAAACGTCGATATATGCAATAAAAACAGAACTTCTGCCCTTTTCAATATCTTACTCAGTATTTCAACGAGAAACAAATAGATGATTGAAAATGAAGTATTTATGGCTATTATCTAATCAATTATGTGTTTGTATCATTTTTATCGTATATATAATGAATTATCAACAATAAACTGGAAATTCACAAAAACGTGTAAAAACAGCAAAATATTGCCTAATTCGATGATATTTTGTTTAACTCACATAAAGGAAAAGGGGATGATAAACGTCAGAATATTGCTAAATTCGATGATGTTTAGTACGAAACAAAAATGCAAGAAAACTTGCTTAAAATGCAATATTATGCGAAAATCTGAGATATGAAGGCCAAATCACATATCGTGATACTACATGAAATAGTATCGAAATATTGGTAAAAACGAATATATTTACGTAATATCAAACTACATGAAAACGTGAAAAAATCACTATTATTCCAAATTTGTGGATTTTAACTTCGAATCATAGAGCGAGGTTTCGTATTATCTAGATCCAACAAAAGACATATGACAATGTGGTTTCCAATACAAATGATAAAAATCAATTTGTTTTCTTTAGAATTAACTAAAATGTTCCTGATTTTCCGTTTATATTACCGATGGAAGATGTACACGTAAAATCGCTCTATTCCGGCTGAAACGTCGATATATGCAATAAAACCGAACTTCTCACCTTTTCAATATCTTACTCAGTGTTTCAACGAGAAACAAATAGATAATTGTAGATGAAGTATTTAAGTTTATTATCTAATCTATTACGAGTTTGTATCATATTTATCGTATATTATATGAATTATTACCATTAAACTGAAAATTCGCAAAAACGTGCAAAAAACGTAAAAATATTGCTAAATTCGATGATGTTTAGTACGAAACAAAAATGCAAGAAAACTTGCTTAAAATGCAATATTATGCGAAAATCTGAGATATGAAGGCCAAATCACATATCGCGATACTACATGAAATAGTATCGAAATATTGGTAAAAATGAATATATTTACGTAATATCAAACTACATGAAAACGTGAAAAAATCACTGTTATTCCAAATTTGTGGATTTTAGCTTCGAATCATAGAACGAGGTTTCGTATTATTTAGATCCAACAAAAGACATATGACAATGTTGTTTCCAATACAAATGATAAAAATCAATGTGTTTTCATTAGAATTAACTAAAATGTTCCTGATTTTCCGTTTATTACCGATGGAAGATGTACACGTAAAACCGCTCTATTCCGGCTGAAACGTCGATATATGCAATAAAAACAGAACTTCTGCCCTTTTCATATCTTACTCAGTTTTACTTAATATTTTATTTCTTACTTAATGTTTCTCAACGAGAAACCAATAGATGATTAAAAATGAAGTTTTTATGGCTATTATCTAATCAATTTATTGTTTGTATCATTTTTATCGTATATATAATGAATTATCAACAATAAACTGGAAATTCACAAAAACGTGTAAAAAACAGCAAAATATTGCCTAATTCGATGATATTTTGTTTAACTCACATAAAGGAAAAGGGAATGATAAACGTCAGAATATTGCTAAATTCGATGATGTTTAGTACGAAACAAAAATGCAAGAAAACTTGCTTAAAATACAATATTATGCGAAAATCTGAGATATGAAGGCCAAATCACATATCGTGATACTACATGAAATAGTATCGAAATATTGGTAAAAACGAATATATTTACGTAATATCAAACTACATGAAAACGTGAAAAAATCACTATTATTCCAAATTTGTGGATTTTAACTTCGAATCATAGAGCGAGGTTTCGTATTATTTAGATCCAACAAAAGACATATGACAATGTGGTTTCCAATACAAATGATAAAAATCAATTTGTTTTCTTTAGAATTAACTAAAATGTTCCTGATTTTCCGTTTATATTACCGATGGAAGATGTACACGTAAAACCGCTCTATTCCGGCTGAAACGTCGATATATGCAATAAAAAACCGAACTTCTCCCCTTTTCAATATCTTACTCAGTATTTTAACGAGAAACAAATAGATGATTGAAAATGAAGTATTTAAGGTTATTATCTAATCAATTATGTGTTTGTATCATTTTTATCGTATATTTAATGAATTAATAACAATAAACTGGAAATTTACAAAACGTGGAAAAACTGCAAAATATTGCCTAATTCGATGATATTTTGTTTATATCACATAAAGGAAAAAAGAGATGATAAACGTCAAATATTACTAAGTTCGATGATTTTTAGTACGAAACAAAATGCAAGAAAACTTGCTTAAAATGCAATATTATGCGATATTCTGAGATTGAAGCCCATTCACATATCGTGATACTACATGAAATAGTATCAAAGTATTGGTAAAAATGAATATATTTACGTAATATAAAACTACATGAAAAACGTGAAAAAGTCACTATTATACCAAATTTGAGGATTTTAACTTCGAATCATAAAGCGAGGTTTCGTATTATTTAGATCCAACAAAAGACATATGACAATGTTGTTTCCAATCCAAATGATAAAAATCAATTTGTTTTCATTAGAATTATCTAAAATGTTCCTGATTTTCGTTTATATTACCGATGGAAGATGTACACGTAAAACCGCTCTATTCCGGCTGAAACGTCGATATATGCAATAAAAACAGAACTTCTGCCCTTTTCAATATCTTACTCAGTATTTCTTACGTTTCAACGAGAAACAAATAGATGATTGAAAATGAAGTATTTATGGCTATTATCTAATCAATTATGTGTTTGTATCATTTTATCGTATATATAATGAATTATCAACAATAAACTGGAAATTCACAAAAACGTGTAAAAACAGCAAAATATTGCCTAATTCGATGATATTTGTTTAACTCACATAAAGGAAAAGGGGATGATAAACGTCAGAATATTGCTAAATTCGATGATGTTTAGTACGAAACAAAAATGCAAGAAAAACTTGCTTAAAATGCAATATTATGCGAAAATCTGAGATATGAAGGCCAAATCACATATCGTGATACTACATGAAATAGTATCGAAATATTGGTAAAAACGAATATATTTACGTAATATCAAACTACATGAAAACGTGAAAAAATCACTATTATTCCAAATTTGTGGATTTTAACTTCGAATCATAGAGCGAGGTTTCGTATTATCTTAGATCCAACAAAAGACATATGACAATGTGGTTTCCAATACAAATGATAAAAATCAATTTGTTTTCTTTAGAATTAACTAAAATGTTCCTGATTTTCCGTTTATATTACCGATGGAAGATGTACACGTAAAATCGCTCTATTCCGGCTGAAACGTCGATATATGCAATAAAAACCGAACTTCTCACCTTTTCAATATCTTACTCAGTGTTTCAACGAGAACAAATAGATAATTGTAGATGAAGTATTTAAGTTTATTATCTAATCTATTACGAGTTTGTATCATATTTATCGTATATTATATGAATTATTACCATTAAACTGAAAATTCGCAAAAACGTGCAAAAACGTAAAAATATTGCTAAATTCGATGATGTTTAGTACGAAACAAAAAATGCAAGAAAACTTGCTTAAATGCAATATTATGCGAAAATCTGAGATATGAAGGCCAAATCATATCGCGATACTACATGAAATAGTATCGAAATATTGGTAAAAATGAATATATTTACGTAATATCAAACTACATGAAAACGTGAAAAATCACTATTATTCCAAATTTGTGGATTTTAGCTTCGAATCATAGAACGAGGTTTCGTATTATTTAGATCCAACAAAAGACTATGACAATGTTGTTTCCAATACAAATGATAAAAATCAATGTGTTTTCATTAGAATTAACTAAAATGTTCCTGATTTTCCGTTTATATTACCGATGGAAGATGTACACGTAAAACCGCTCTATTCCGGCTGAAACGTCGATATATGCAATAAAAACCGAACTTCTCCCTTTTCAATATCTTATCTTACTCAGTATTTTTAACGAGAAACAAATAGATGTTGAAAATGAAGTATTTAAGTTATTATCTAATCAATTATG